>NW_015165830.1:723462-787139 GCF_001447785.1 Gekko japonicus
GTCAGGAACAGCATAGGGGGCAAACAGGAGAGTCTATGTTTGGAGTAGGAGATCAGCAGAAATCTCTGTCTTCTCCTCCATAAATAGAAATGCTGTTCTGTAGGAAGAACCTGCATGGGTTAGATATATGCCCGTATGTATGATTGTGCATGTTAAACCCCTCGCACTTTTTTTTAAAAAGAAAAGCAGCGACTGAGATCAAACGACATGTTGTGGAAAGGGGCCTAATTCTTTCTACGTCTTCCATTTCCCTGCTCCATACAGCTGTATTGTACAGCACTGTTTCTTTTGCCCTGACCTGGATAGCCCAGGATAGCCCAATCTTGTCAGAATCTGGAAGCTAAGCAGGGTCAGCCTTGGTCAGTATTTGGATAGAAGACCACTAAGAAATATCAGGGATGATGCACAGAGACAGGCAATGGCAAACCACCTCTGATTGTCTCTTCCCTTGAAAACCCCATGGGATCACCATAAATTGGCTGCAACTTGATGGCAAAAACCCCCAGTTTATTTTGCGGAATTCTGCCAAAAGAAGAACTGCCTTGTAGGACAGGGATTATTTAGAAAGGACAGCGGAAGCATAGGCAGAGGTAAGTAGAACTGGGAAACTGGAGGCACTAGGATCAAGAGAAAGGAAAAGGCCAACACCCTACTTCAAATGGGAAAGTTGGAGGATGGACTGGTCACTACGGTTATTTGCAAACTGCTGCTCTTAGAGTGCAATGTTAAGAAAAGTTACTCCAGTCTAAGCCCATTGATTTCAGTGGGCTCAGACTGGAGTAAGTCTGCTTAGGATTGCACTGCAAGCCCCTTCTCATCCATGTGTACTGCCTGCATCTCAACTGATGAAGATGAAAGCAACCTTTGGGGCATTCCTTGGCTGTAGCAACTTTCCTGCAGGGAATCCTGTAACACCGGTAACATCAGAATCACATCTCACCTGCAAGAGGGGGCCCAATGAGAATGGTGATACTCTCTAAGATGGTAAAAAGGCCCAAGGCACTGGAGAACCTGTCCATCTCTACCACATCCATCAGCACCTGGAAAATAAGTGCACCAAGAACACTCATGGAGATGCTGTAGACCACACAGTAGAGGATGAAAGCACTGTACTCAGCTGAGATAGCACAGATGAGGTTGCTCAGGCCATTGAGCGCCACAGCACCACTGAAGAGGTAGATCCGCCGGCCAGTGAAGATCTTGAGGCCTGAGAGCAGGCCTGCCATGGGGCGCATGAAGATGTTAATGAATCCAATGATGGAGATGAGAAGGGCTGCCTTGCGCTCCTCCACCCCATTCAAGACGGCGTAGGGCACCAGATAGATCATTGGCAGCACAAAACCCATCACCATCCAGGCCACTCCAATGGTGTAGATGCGGTAACCTTTGTTTTTGCAGAAGACATCAAAAGCCAGGTACTTCTGCAGTGTCTGGACGCAAGTATCACACCTTGACCGATGCAGGTGCACCTCATGAGTCAAGCCATTGGATAAATGTATGTCTTCGGCTAAATGTCCAGGACCAGACTTAGATGATGGGGCAGGCGGTTTGACTGGTACTGGTCTCATCATAGCCCCACAAACGCAGCAGTGCAACATCACTCCCCCAAACACGAAGAAAGTATTTCTCCAGCCCATCTCATCAAGCAAATACTGGGAGAGCAGTGGCCACAGCGTGAAGCCAATGGAGACACCAGTGGAGGCCAGAGCATTAGCCAGAGCTCGACGGCGTACAAAATAATAGCCAAGCACAGTGACTCCTGCCTGGAAACTAAAACATGCCCCTAGTCCTTTAAGGAGACAAAAAGAGAGACTTGAAAGAATATGAACTTGCAATGCAGAAGATCATTTAGAAACTAAGATGTGTTCCTAACTTAGCACTGGTATCCTATCATCCCACTTTACCCATTCAGAATGACCTTACTGTTACCTGGATATGCTACAATATTTGCAAAAAGTACAAAGACAGTAAATCCAAAAGTTGATATTGTATCCAAATAAGTTCTGTATCTTCAACTGACTGTGGAGTTCAGTTGTTAATTCCATGCTCATTTTAGTTGCTGTTGGTCTAAAGGGTTAATGTCATTCACCTTGATCTAGGATTGCGAATGTTATATTTCATGTTACCACCTTTTCCCAAGTTAAATCTGTTAACAGCAAAACAAAAAGGAGTACTGTGGTAACTCAAAGACTAAAAAGTTAATCATGGCACAAGCTTCCATGGACCAGCAGTTGCATAAAATGCTAACCTCAGCTGGCAGACACAGAGATAGAGAGGCATAGGCAAAATAATTATACCGTGAGACCAAGAAGCAATGGAATGCAAGAGGTAAAGTCTTTGGCTTTGTAATGAAAAGCTCAAATGTATACGAAATAAACATAGTGAGCTTCCTGATCACTGCTATCCTTTTGGATCCTGCCTGCTTATACTGATACAATAAAAATATGCAATTGAGGGGGCTTGCATGGTTTGATGAGGCTGCGGGCTATGGAGGGCCACCCAGGACAGACAGGCCACAGTGGAGAACTCAGACAAAACATGATCCACTGGAGAAGGAAATGGTAACCCACTCCAGTATAAAGAAAACCCCGTGGACAGTAACAAAAGGCTAAAAGATATGATGCCGGAAGATGAGCCCCTCAGGTCAGAAGGTGTTCAATATGCTACTGGGGAAGAGCAGAGGGCAAGTACAAGTAACCCCAGAAAGAGTGAAGCGGCTGGGCCAAAGCTGAAAGGACGCTCAGCTGTGGATGTGTTTGATGGTGAAAGGAAAGTCCGATGCTGCAAGGAACAATACTGCATAGGAACCTGGAATGTAAGATCTATGAATCAAGGTAAGTTGGATGTGGTCAAAAATGAGATGGCAAGACTGAACATCGACATCTTGGGAATCAGTGAACTAAAGTGGATGGGAATGGGTGAATTTAACTTAGAAGACCATTATATCTACTACTATGACCAAGAATCCCGTAGAAAAAATGGTGTGGCCTTTATAGTCAACAAGAGAGTGAGAAAGGCAGTAATGGGATACAATCTCAAAAGTGACAGAATCGAAGGCAAACCATTGAACATCACAGTAATTCAAGTCTATGCCCCAACTACTGATGGAGAAGAGGCTGAAATGCACTGGTTCTATGAAGACCTACAACACCTCCTAGAACTAACACCAAAAAAAGATGTCCTTATCATTATAGGGAACTGGAATGCTAAAGTAGGAAGTCAAAAGGTAACTGGAGTAATGGACAAGTTTGGCTTTGGAGACCAAAATGAAGCCAGACAAAGGCTAACAGAGATTTGTCAAGAGAACATGCTGGTCCTAGCGAACACCATCTTCCAACAACCTAAGAGGCAACTCTACACATGGACATCACCAGATGGACAACACTGAAATCAGATTGATGATATCATTTGCAGTCCAGGATGGAGAAGCTCTATAAAGTCAGTAAAAACAAGACCTGGAGCTGACTGTGGCTCAGATCATGAGGTACTCATGGCAAAATTCAGGCGTAAACTGAATAAAGTTGGGGAAACCACTAGGCCATTCAGGTTTGACCTAGATCATATCCGTTATGAATATATAGAGGAGGTGAAGAATAGGTTTAAGGGACTAGATTTGATAGACAGGGTGCCTGAAGAGCTATGGACGGAGGTTCATGACACTGTACAGGAGGCAGCAATCAGCACTATCCCAAAGAAAATGAAATGCAATGTCTGATGAGGCTTTACAAATAGCAGAGAAAAGAAGGAAAGTGAAAGGCAAAGGTGAAAAGGAAAGATTTACCCAACTGAATGCAGATTTCACGAGAACAGCAAGGAGAGATAAGGAGGCCTTCCTGAATGAACAATACAAAGTAATAGAGGAAAACAATAGAATAGGAAGGACTAGAGATCTCTTCAAGAAAACTGGAGAAATCAAGGGAACGTTCCGTGCAAAGCTGGCCATGATAAAGGACAAAAATGGTAGGGACCTAACAGAAGCAGATTAGGAAGAGTTGGCAAGAATACACAGAAGACCTATACAAGAAGGATCTACATTTCCTTGACAACCAAGATGGTATGATCACTGACCTTGAGCCAGACATCCTGGAGTGCGAAGTCAAATGGGCCTTAGAAAGCATCACTAGCAACAAAGCTAGTGGAGGTGATGGTATCCCAGCTGAGCTATTCAAAGTCTTAAAAGATGATGCTGTTAAAGTGCCGCACTCAATATGCCAGCAAATTTGGCCACAGGATTGGAAAAGGTCAGTTTACGTTTCAATCCCAAAGAAGGGCAATGCCAAGGAATGTTCAAAGTATCGCACAATTGCACTCATTTCATACACTAGGCTTCAGCAGTACGTGGCTAGAAAACTGCCAAAAGTACAAGCTGGGTTTCAAAGAGATAGAGGAATCAGAGATCAAATTGGCAACATTCGCTGGATTATGGAGAAAGCAAGAGAGTACCAGAAAAACATCTACTTCTGCTTCATGACTATGCTAAAGCCTTTGATTGTGTGGATCACAACAAACTGTGGCAAGTCCTTAAAGAGACCACCTCACATGTCTCCTGAGAAACCTGTATAAGGGTCAAGAAGCAACAGTTAGAACTGGATCTGGAACAAATGATTGGTTTAGCATAGGAAAAGGAGTACGACAAGGATGTATATTGTAGCTCTGCTTACTTAATTGATATGCAGAGTACATCATGTGAAATGCCAGCCTGGATGAATCACAAACCGGAATTAAGATTGCTGGGAAAAACATCAACAACCTCAGATATGCAGACGATACCACTCTAATGGCAGAAAGTGAAGAGGACCTCAAGAGCCTCTTGCTAAGAATGAAAGAGGAGAGCGCAAAAGCTGGCTTGAAACTCAACATCAAAAATACTAAGATCATGGCATCCGGACCCATTGTTCCTTGGCAAATAGAAGGGGAAGTCATGGAAGCAGTGGCAGACTTCATGTTCCTGATGGGCTGTGACCAAAGGCACAATCCCACTCCTCTCAACATGCCTAGAGTGTACATTCTTTAGGGTTGCCAGCCTCCAGGTGGAGCCTGGAGTTTTCCCACCTTTACAACTGATCTTCAGCTGACAGAGATCAGCTCCCCTGGAAAAAATGGCTGCTTTGAAGGGTGGGCTCTATGGCATTGTACCACGCTGAGGCCCCTCCCCTCCCCAAACCCTGGCCTCTCCCGGATCTACCCCCAAAGCCTCCAGGTATTTTCCAACCCAGACCTGGCAACCCTAACACTCTTTGAACAACTGAACAGGTTATATGTGGAATGCAAAACCACGATCAAGATTTGCATACCTGTCTCTGCATTTTGGTACACTCACCAGTGATAAATCCAGCTGTTACATAAAGCTGGCCAATGGATTGGGAGAATGCGCTGGCAACCATGCCCACCCCGCTGAGGAGGCCTCCAAGCATGACAGTGGTCCTGCAGCCAAATCGCTCCACCAGAATGCTGCAGAGGGGCCCTGAAAAGCAATTATTCCAAGTGTCAGAGCTGAGAACACTCAGTGCGATACCATGAGCAAATTGTTGAGTTTGGACACTGCTGGAGATGTAAGGAGTCAATATATTGGTAATCTACTCTGGGCAGGAGCTAGAACAGTGATGGCGAACCTTTTAGAGACCGAGTGCCCAAACTGCAACCCCAAACCCACTTATTTATCGCAAAGTGCCAACACAGCAATTTAACCTGAATACTGAGGTTTTACTTTAGAAAAAACAACTCATATATTAACTTAAGATGATCCAAACAAAGTAAGGAAAGCAATCCCAAATGCTTTCATGTACTTAAAATTATTTGGCAGAGAATTCGACACTTTAATGATGGTCTGGGCCTGGCTGGGGCGATGGCACATGTGCCCACAGAGAGGGCTCTGAGTGCCACTTCTGGCACCCGTGCCATAGGTTCGCCACCACTGAGCTAGAAGGTACTCTGAATAAACAAAATTTGTTTGGCAAGAGTGCAAAACCAAGGTAACTTGCTATTTAGATACAGGAGTATTCAACTGTGGTCTACAGTTGTCCTAAAGTACTAGAGAAATTATGAGAGACACTTAGGGTTGTCAGCCTCCAGGTGGAGCCTGGAGATCTCTCAGAATTACAAGTGATCTCCAGACGACAGAGATCTGGAGAAAACAGCTGCTTTGGAGGGTGGACTCTGTGGCTTTGTACCCCCACTGAGGCCCCTCCCCTTCCCAACACCTCTCTCCCCAGACTTCACCCCGCAAAATCTCCAGGACTTTCCAACCAAGAGTTGGAAATCCTAGTAACACCGACAGCCTGGCTTACAATCTTGGGGCATATCATAAGCATAGGGTTGCCAAGTGATTCTTCGCCGGGAGCAGGGGGCTCCCGGCCGGTGTCGGGTGTGTGTGCGCGTGCTACACCCGGAAGTGACATAGGCATGCTGGGGGCGGGGCCACGGCCATACAAGGGAAAACCATAGGGTTCCCCCCGGGGCCCGATTCCGCGGTGGCGGAAATCGGGCCTCCGAAGCGGGGGTTTACCCGCCCCCACTTGGCAGCCCTTTTACAGCATCATAAAATACCATGACTTGTTTTATAAATAGTTAACAGGTGCCCCTCTGGTAAAAAGAATTCCTTTGCAGAGTAATAACTACATTCATTTTTTCCTCAAGGCATGTTTTTCTCTCTCTTTACTAGCAGCCACAGGCAAGCAGGCAATGAGTACAGGAAGCAGAATGTGTCCTTTCTGGTGATCTTCTACCTGGCTTAAATTACTTTTTTATGTTACCTTCTTTTGAGCTCTTCATTCCTGTGACTCTGGTGCCTTTTTTGTGTAAGGAAATAAATTCCCAAAAACATATCCGCTCCGACACCCTTTGGGACAATCCCCATCATTGCGGAAGGCTATTTTCTGAAGCCAAGAGCCTTCACTTTACAGGTGGATATAACAACATCTTTCTCACATGGACTCAAGGAAGATTACACATAGTGAGTCAGTACAATCGACAACATGGGATATTAAATAACTAATGCATTTCATATCAGTTAATTAAACGTAGAATCCTGGATATAGAAATGCAAAAACTAGTTAGCAATTGCAAACAAAGCCCGCTCCCCCTTGAATTTCGGAATCCTTCCAACTATTGGCCATCTGCCTTCGTACTTATCAGCCCTTCACGCTCCACAATTGCGCCGAGCATTTGCACTTGCTAGATGCAATACTCTTCCATCTGCTGTTACCTATGGTAGATATAAAGGGATTCCATACTCAGCTAGACACTGTGCGTGTAATCAAAACCAAGTTGACTCCGTTTTCCATATTCTCCTACACTGTCCCCAATATGATGAGATACGTCTTACCTTTTTAGATCCAATCTTATTTAATATGATAGGCTGTCCAGGCTTTTAAGGTACGCTACCTCTTGAATGATTTGTCACCCGAAATAACTGAAAATGTAGCCTCTTTTTTAAGTTTGGTAATCAGTTCTGCACAATGTATAGATGCATATGATTGATTCATTTCTCCTTGTTACCTATTTATCCACTTTTGTTTCTTCCTGTAACCTAACACATGCCAATAAAGGTCTGTGTATGTATGTGTATGTAACTAATGCATTAGGCTATTAGAAGACTGGAACCACCAGAAAAAACATGACACATTAAGAAGTACAGAAATTACATAATAGGATCCTACTTATAATAATAGTACAGCAATAAAGACCACAAGTCCCAATCATTTATCCGAGTAAGTTTGTGAAACCATTTTGTACTGTGCAGTTCCCTCGCTCTAAAGCCAGTCGAATCCGACTCTAGGGTTGCGGTGCTCATCTCCGTTTCAAAGCCGAAGAGCCAGCGCTGTCCGAAGACGTTTCCGTGGTCATGTGGCCGGCATGACTAAACACCAAGGCGAACGGAACGCTGTTACCTTCCCACCGAAGTGGTCCCTATTTATCTACTTGCAATTTCTTGCTTTCGAACTGCTAGGTTGGCAGGAGCTGGAACTAGAGATGGGAGCTCACTCCATCATGCGGCACCTGGGTCTCGAACTGCTGAACTACTGACCTTCCACAGCCTGCAGTTCAGCATCTTAACCACTTGAGCCACCGCAGCAGTCTTATTACCAGTGCAGAAAAGCCCTTCTGAACAGTTCAGTTTTGCATAGCTTGCGGAAGCCCAGGAAAGTGGGGGCTTTCCTGACATCCTCAGGCAGGCCATTCCACAAGGTGGGGGCCACAAAGGAGAAAGCACACATAAGGGGAGTTGTTGCTGGTTTTGCCCATTTGCAGGTTGGCACGTGCAAAAGCCCCTGCTGACATGAGCGGAGTTGTCGTGGCAGAGCACAGAGAAATAGGAGGTCCCGTAAATAAGAGGGGCCAAGACCATGGCGGGCTTTATATATGATATGTGCCTGTAACAAACGGGCAACCAATGGAGAGCTTGCAGAATGGGAGTAATATGCATGCTCTGTCTAGCTCCCACTAATAGTTGAGCTGCAGCACTCTGGACCAGGTGGAGTTTCCGAACGGATTTTTATGTGAAACCAATGTACAGTGCATTACAATAGTCTAGTCTTCATGTGGTATGGATCCAGGTGGCCAAGTCAGGTGTATCAAGGTATGGGGCCATTTTACAGGCTAGGCTGAGTAGGAAGAAAGCCTTTTTTGTGGCTGCTCAGTTTCATCCAAGAAGATGGCATATTTGTACGCATGAGGTTCCATGTCTTATCTCAGTTTCAAGGCTTCAGATTTCTGCAGAACACACAAACTCACAGCTTGGTTGTACACGGTATCCTAAGGCAGTGGTTTGCAGCCTATGGTTCTAGAGTGAAATGATGATGATGATTTATTAAAGTTGTACCCTGCCCTCCCCGCCATGGCGGGCTCAGGGCGGCTAACAAACATACGTGTGAAAAATACATTAAAACTCCATAATATGGTAAAAACAAAATTAAGATTACATAAAACCATATCTACTCATTACATCCTATAATAAGAGATGGCGACGTTCTATCAACATCTGAATGGCCATCTACATCCTAGTCCAGGTTCCTGCCAGGCTGTTAGCTGTCCAATTGGTGGTGATGTTGATGTTAGGGCCAGGGCCATGGTGTTAAGGCGGCACCCTACTTAAAAGCCTGGCGGAAGAGCTCCATTTTACAGGCCCTGCAGAACTGCAAAAGGTCCTGCAGGGCCCTGATGTCATTTGGGAACTCATTCCACCAGTGAGGGGCCGCCACAGGAAAGGCCCTGGCCCTCGTTATGGCTAACCTGACCTCTTTTGGGACCGGGAGAACCAGGCGATTTTGGGATCCCGATCTTAGTGCTCTCTGAGGCACATGGGGAGAAAGGCGGTCCCTTAGATAGATAGGTCTCCGACCATATAGGGCTTTAAAGGTAAGAACCAGCACCTTGAACCAAATCCGGTATGCTATAGGCAGCCAGTGCAGTGCTTTTAGGGCAGGCTGGATGTGTTCCTGTAAAGGAAGAGACAACAACAGCCTTGCCACTGCATTCTGCACCAGCTGCAGTTTCTGGATTTGGGACAGGGGCAGCCCCATGTAGAGAGCACTGCAGTAATGCAGTCCTGAGGTGACCATTGCATGGATCACTGTTGCCAGGTCATTGTGTTCAAGGAAGGGAACCAACTGCCTAATCAGCCATAGGTGGTAAAAGGCTGACTTCACAGTGGCTGCTACCTGGGCCTCCATTGTTAAGGAGGTGTCCAGGAGCACTCCCAAACTCCTAACCTCCGGTGCTGGCACTAATGGTACCCCATCGAAGGTCAGGAGAGGGATCCCTAACCTTGGACTGCTCCGACTCAGGCACAGGACCTCCATCTTCATCTGATTCAATTTCAGTTGACTCAGTCTAAGCCAACCAGCCACAGCTTTCAACGCCAGGTCCAGATCTCCCAGATTAGAGTCTGACTGGCCATCCAACAACAGATAGAGCTGGGTGTCATCACCAGTCCATACCTCCGGGCAATCTGGGCAAGGGGCCGTATATAGATGTTAAATAGCATTGGGGGGAGCACCGCTCCTTGGGGCACTCCGCAGCTTAGCGGGTGCCTTCCGGATAGCTGTTCCCCAACTGCCACCCTCTGTCCCCGACCCTGAAGAAATGAGGAGAGCCACTGCAAGGCAAACCCCTTAATCGCGGTATCGGTGAGGCGGTGGATCAGTAGTTGATGGTTGACCATGTTGCACGCCGCTGACAGATCTAACAACATCAATACTGCCATGCAGCCTCGATCCAGACGCCTCTGGAGATCATCTGTGAGGGCAACCAGAACCGTCTCTGTCCCGTGGCCTGGTCAGAAGCCGGACTGGAAGGGGTCTAATATGGAGGCATCATCCAAAAAACCCTGCAGCTGATTTGCCACCGCCTTCTTGATTAATTTGCCCAAATAGGGCAAATTGGATACCGTCCGATAGTTGGCTAATTCAGCCGGATCCAATGATGGCTTTTTTAGAAGGGGGCGGACCACTGCCTCCTTTAGGGCACTAGGGAACAGTCCATTCGCAAGGGACTTGTTGATGGTCTCCCTTAGTGCCCCTCACAACCCATCACGGCCAGCTTTAATTAGCCATGATGGGCACGGGTCAAGGCTACAGGTGGTTGGGCGAATCAATGCGAGTAATTTGTCAACCTCCCTTAGGCTGAGTGGACTGAAATAATCCAGAACTTGAACAGAAGACGTGCATGGAGCGAGTCCCAGCTCCTGCTAGTACTCGGGGCTGAGTGAGCGTCTGCCATGCATGCGGGCCTCTCGCTGCCTAGCTGCCATCTCCCGTCAACGCTGTTCCCTTAAACGGGATACTGGGGGAGGCGAATCAGGAGGAGAACTGTCCAAACGTGCTTCTGCCTCAACTGTAGCTTCTGAAAGCTCAGCCCTGTCAGGTGCAGGCGTTACTGACATCATGAGCTGATCCCCAGCAGCACTTAGATCCTCTGCTGGGGCCGTTTGTTCGCACTCAGCAGGAGCCGTGACAGAGGTCATGGCAGAGTGAGAAGACTTTATCTGTAAAATAGCTCGCAAAAGCCTCACAGTCAGTTTCCAATTCTCTGTTGTTTAGTCTGCCCTGTGGCAGAGTAGTAAGAGACTGAATTGTTCTAAATGATTGGGTTGGGTGAGAGCTTGCAGACGCAATCATGGCTATGTAGTATTCTTTTTTCACTCAGTACAGAACCCAATGTGTCTATTTAAAAAAGAAAATCAAATGTCTAAGATGAAGTATATTGGCAGGGTAGGTGGGTGAAAGAATAACCAGTGTGTGATGAGCATGGCAAGCAAATATTTTTATGGGAATGGGACTAAAGAGCTTCTCAGAGATGCTTTACAGAAAGGGAAAGCTGAATGCAAACAGCTGAATGCAAACACAGACCATGCAGAAATTTATACCAGAGTACTGTAACAGTTAGAGCCATGGTGGCTTAGAGGTTAAGATGCTGAGCTGCAGACTGGAAGGTCTGTAGTTCGACAGTTCGAGACCCAAGTGCTGCATGACGGAGTGAGCTCCCATCTCTGGCCCCAGCTCCTGCCAACCTAGCAATTCGAAAACAAGAAACTGCAAGTAGATAAATAGGTACCACTTTGGTGGGAAGGTGACAGCGTTCCGTGCGCCTCGGCATTTAGTCATGCCAGCCACATGACCACAGAAATGTCTTCGGACAGCACTGGCTCTTCAGCTTGGAAACAGAGATGAGCCCCGCTTCCTAGAGTTGGATTCAACTAGCTGACGAGCAAGGGAAACCTTTACCTTTACCTTACTGTAACTGTTACAAAGGATACTCCTGCGCAGGGCTCTAGTCGGGGGGGAGCTCTCAGGTACGGAGCTCCGGAAGAGAACCTCTAGGGGGCGGGGCGGTCACGTGGTGAAGCCCCGCCCCCTTCTTTACCCCGCCCTCTGCTTCGATCCTCATTCCGTTTGGGAATGAGGATGAAGCAGGAGGGTAAGTAGCCGGGCCTTCTGACACACTTCCGGTGATGTCAGGGGGTGTGGCCTTCTGTCACTTCCGGTGATGTCAGGGGGCGTGGCATATGCAAATAAGTTATGCTAATGAGTTATGCTAATGAGCTCCGGCAGCTCTTTTTCTACAACAAGACCCCTGCTCCTGCGTATATTTATTATTTATTGTAAGATCCCATGCATGCTACTCCTAATAAAGGACTTGCAAGAACCAGTGTCTGGACTGAGGAAACTTTATGGATTATAAATTGCCACACAGCAATGATAATTTCTGTTGCATTGTATAGTTTCAGTTATGCTAATGGAATTTCTTATACTAGCTGTTCTTTGATCTCATTCTCTGTACGTTTTGCTCTTCAATTGTAAAAGGATGGAGAGCCCCGTTCTAGGATTTCAACTTTTGATTTCAAATTCTGAAGTAATGGTCTGGTACCTAGATGGGCCTGGCCCTAAGTCAGTTCAAGGCAAAGCCTATGGACTCAGTAGCAAAGTGTTATGATGGGCTGCCCTTATGCTTGGGTACCATACAGATACAGGGTGAAGGTGCTGCTACCAAATCACCAGGCTACTCTCCGTCTACTGCTGCCATGCAGCCACTTCAGATGGCATTATTGAAGACTATTAAATATGACTGCTTTGCTGAACTGGGAAAAGAGTGTGTCAGGACAACGGATAGAACTGTAATCCAAGCGCAGTGCCCTTGTACTGGACGATGGAATGTACTTCGGCCAAGGGGAGCCTTGTGCCTAAGCAGCATGCAAAGCCAGATGTGGACCCACGGACTACAGAAGCCTCCTGCCCTTGCAGCTTTGCAGCCATGCCAGCACTAGGATGTAGACCAGCAGCCCTGACCTCCATACATGCCGAAACGGCAGCAGATCACTGAAGGAAGCCATGCTCTGCAAAAAGGACAAGATGTTCCTGCACAGACGCCATGAAACACTCCCTTCTCCATCATGCCATTCCCTCCCTCCACCTTCACGTATTAACATCATCACGAGAAACATGCATTCTTCTCCAGACAAAAGGCTGTGCCTGACAATGAAAATAGGAAGCCATCAAGTCTCCCTGCTACCCATCAAGATAATGCAGCTGTCAAACATTTGGTCATTAATCCTGCAACATGATCGGTTCTCTTCCTTCTCTCCTTTGTCTATCCCGTTCCCCCAAGAGGTATCACTCCCAGCCAAACCCAACCATTAATCCCTTTTATGCCCCATTCTTAGTTTAAGTTTTCTTAATATTTCCTGGGCACCAGGTGACCAAAGCAGCCCTGCCTCAGGTCACATTTTCGGGTATAAAAGAAGAGTTTTGTACTCTTACTCGATCTCTTGCTTTTACCTCTCCTAACCCCACCCTATCTTGCTGGTTCCATTCCTTGTGCAGTTTGGAACTTCCCCACGTGTGTTGCTGGTCAACTCACATCCCCCTTCTCTTATTTTATTCCATTTTCACTGTAGAATCAACTCGTCTCACCGGGCAGGTAAAGTATCACCCCACCAACAATACTTCCTGCTAATGCAAACGTCTCTACTTTTCCTCTTTGAATTCTTAGTTCTGTATTGAGTGTGTATATCCTTGATTTTATGTTGTATGTTTGAGAATCCTTCAGTAAAGAAATCACTGCTTTAGTAATCTAGCCTCAGAGTCTATTCCTGGGTACTGGGAACTCAAACTCTGGTATACCAAGTTTATGGTCCTATAATTAATGCCTATTGCCATTTAATCATAATTCCCCGCATTTCTTAATAAAATAAGGCAATTTGGCTAACACCACAGTCCTTCAGCTCTCCAGAATCTATAGATGTGACTATGGAGAAAGCACAGATATATACTCTGCAGCATCTGATGCAGCTATGTATAAAATAAATGTGTTAAGGTTGGGCTCAAGAACCAGGACCTCTATGCTATATACAAAGAAAGAATGTGGCTGCTGACTTTTACTCAAAAATTCCAACTTAAAAAAAATCTGGCACCTAATCCAAAATTCTGATTTTTAAATAGAACAAACAAAATCCTGGCAACTATCTCAAAGGCTAAAAACCAGACTAGCCCAAAGGTTTAAAAATATGCTCCCCCCCCATCACTTAACCTTACACTGCTCTGATGTACAACTGATCTTTGCAACATGAATGGCAGACCAGAAGGATCACAAAGCAAATCAGTGTGTCAAAATCTTCAAGGAGTTTGAACTGCTGAGATACAAAGTACTTTGTGACCTGCTGTGATAGAACACTTAGGGTGAGACATGGAAACATGGCCTTTGGCTGAAAAGACCTTAGGATTGTCAGTTCTTGTTTCTGACAGAGTTCCTGGGCCTTAATACAGCAGCTTGTCATGTAGCTGTTCAAGACATAGAATTCTCAGCAGAAAAAAATGGCAGCCTTTTCAAGACCCAAGAGAGATCTGAGTCTTGACACTAGTCAATGAGAAGACTGAAACAGTGGTGGTGGAAAGTGCCATCAAGTTGCAATTGACTTACAGCAACCCCCTAGGGTTTTCAAGGCAAGAGACTAACAGTGGGCCCTGCCACACGGGGGGGGGGGGGGGGGGGCACGGCGAGTTTTTAGAGCCGCACGAAAAGAGACACGTGGTGGCGGGATCAGATAGATCCCCTGAGCTGCTGCGCAGTTCCTCCCCGGCACGATCAGATGCCGGGGGGGAAGCCATTGAAGGGAGAGTGAGGCAGCTGGTTGCGCATGTGTGTGCATGTGCAGTTCGGCCGGGAGCCTCGATTGCTCCTGCAGACGGGCGCGCTGGCGATCTCACCGCCACGCTTGCTGCAGCGTTTCGGGTAAGTCCTGCTCTTTTACAGGTTCTTTTTTTATGTGCATTTTCTGCCTGAAGGGCCGGATCGGGGATGGGTGCGCGCCGCTTCCCAGATGTTGCGATGTGATTGCGCCCGTTTGCTGCGTCCCCGATCCATCCCTCTTCCAGCCCTAAGCCTCCCGTGTGACCGGGGCCAGATATAAGATTGAAATAGACGGGTCATTATCCTGACTCCTCATCAGGAGGCTTTTAAATCTAATTTTAACAAATTATTTAGGTTTTAAGAACAGAAGCCTGGTATAAGAAGGCACGGCATGGCATGATGTCTAAGGCATCTTTCCTTTCACACCTGAAGAGTAAAAACAGAGTAAATCATGGGTGAAACAAAAGCACTCTCCTGTGGGACTTTACACTCACTTTGCTAGCTTCCCATGCAAAGCTGCTATGCTTTTCCTTCAGGAGTATCTCTTTTAAACCAGACCTTTAATTCCACCTCAAGAGCAAAAAGAACTGTGTCTTTCCCCCTTCCTTTTAAAGATTTTTCTCTGTCCCTTCTGTTTCTACCAGATTCATCCAGGTTCATCTACTTTCTTCCTGGCTCACCAGGCTGTCAGCTGTATCATGGGGCCTGCAGTCTAGTTGGGGCAAATCAAACACCAGCCTGTTATTTCCCACATGGCCTTGGAATGACCTTGAATTTGCTCATGTTTCCTCAGCACTGGTGTGTGTAAATGGAAAGATCAGCACAAGGTGACAACTGGCCCTTTCCCCCTAATCTCACATTGTTTATAGAGTGGACACAGGACAGAAACACGCACATAAAAGATTAATAAAAATCAGCATATTCAAGGAGAGGTGGGTGTTATGGATATGGATGGATTTTCTTTTCCTCTCTGCTCAGAAGTAGCTTGGATACAAAGTTTTAAAGCACCAGGACAAAGCATAGCCAAATGTTAGTGGGCAGAAGGTAACCCATTAACTCCAGCTTCCCTACAGTGATATTCAAATTAGAACTGCAAAGGTGTTTTTCTGATCTGTGTCTCCTGTGTTATTAACAGCTCAGGACATGAGAAAACTCAGTAGGTGAAGCCTTTCCCTTTACTGCTTCTGTGTGTGGGTAAAGCTTCACCAACTGAATTTACATTTGTTACATAGCTGTTAGGGGCACAGGAGGAAATAACCTGAGGAAACATGATAACACAGTCCTTCCTTCACACCCAAGTATAATGAGAGGCAGTGTGGTCTAATAGATAGCACTGGGCTCGACTTGGAGATTGGAGACCTGGGTTGAAGATTTTCCTAAATTATGAAGTCATCAGGGGGCCTAAAAGTATATTCAAGGTACATTTGCCCTTTTGCAAAGGGCAAATAGTAATACTTGCTCCTGGCTTTTGTATAAAGACAAAAGGCAGAATGATTAGAAAGCGTTTAGTTAAAGAAATGTTCAGCATAAACAGAAGTACTGGCATAGATTAAAGATTATGTTTTATTCCAGCAGAAGCATTTGTGGACTATCATTCACCTACCTGGAAATGGACCATGGAAGTTTATGCTGGAATAAAATTTAGCTCGTCTTTATGCTGCTATAAGACTCCTGTTTATTTCTGGTAAAACAGACTAACCCAGCTACACCTCTGAAATGAATTCAAACATAATAAACTAACAAAGAACCAGTGTAGCCTTCTGTTTCATGTAAACCATAAAATCCAGCTTCTAGGTAACTATTTTACTCTGGAAAATGGTTGGAGGAGTAGGTTGCGAATTTTTTCTAGCAGTGCTCCTGGTGCTTTTAACAACTATACTTGTGAGGCAGATGCTAATGCCACAGGAGCCTTTTTTAAAAAGACTGCAATTCTAATATGGCTATTATTGGGGAGGGTCACATTCTATGTTTTTCCACTGCTCAGCTCAACATTATCCTATTATATAATTAACTGTTGTGACTTGGCTTAAATCTCCTTTCCTTCTTATTGTTAGTTTATATAACCCTTCTAGTCATGCAGCCTGTGAAAGAACGTGTTATAAGGAGGACAGGCTGACTTTACCTTCGGTGCAGTTACCAGAGATCAGCAACACAAGCAGCTATGATCCACTATGGCTGTATGGTCTAAAATGGCAAATCCTTCCAGGCTTCTATTAGATAAGGTCCATCTAAGAACACCAGGAGAAATTTATGCTAGGCTCCCATTTCTCTATGATATCATTCCACTGACCCCTTGTCATCCTCCCACTTAGAAAAGCTTTGATTTGCTTTGTTCCTGGCTAAAGAAAGGGACATTCTACGTATGACTTCCCAAAGCATGAGACAGGAAACTGAGAATGGCCAGGTACACCTAGCCCGTGTCTGGAGGGAATCAAGATTTGTTGTTGCCAGGATACCATGAGAATCCTTTAAGACAGGTGCACAACTCTGAGAAAGGATAGCACATGAACCTTGTAAATAATGTCATCAGTCTGGGGGAGGCACCTAAGTGTTTAAACAATTAGATTTCTGGCTAAACAGGAGAGCTTTTTGCATAGGCCAAATTAGGGTTGCCAGCCTCCAGGTGGGGCCTGGAGAGCTCCCACTTTTACAACTGATCCCCAGCTGACAGAGATCAGCTTCCCTGGAGAAAATGGCTGCTTTGAAGAGTGAACTCTATGGCACTGTGCCAAGCCGAGGCCCCTCCCCTCCCCTCCCCAAACCCTCCCCTCTCCCAGATCCACCCCCAAAGTCCCCAGGTATTTTCCAGCCCAGAGCTGGCAACCCTAGGTCAAACTGATCAGGCAGAGTTTGCAGGCTGCATATTGCAAGCCACTCATGTTTCATAATCCTCCCTTCTTTTGGTTGGAACCTTCCTGGGAGCATAGCAATGTGCTTTCTGAAGTACCTGCTGGGCTGCAGTATGTACATATATGCCTTATGCGGGCGACACTGGACAATACTTTTGCCCCTCATTCCCCTATCTGTGGTGAGGAGAGAATGTGCACCTGCCTATCCTCCCACTCAGCATGCCAACCCCCCCCCCTAAACACCTGTACAGTTGGTTGCATGGTTGGCACATGTGCATGTTTGATTCAGATAATGACCCTGGGTACAGTGCAGCAATCTGGAAAACTATTAGCCAGTCTGGACCTCTGTCAGTCAGCCTAGCCCAGTATTACCTGCAACAACAGTCAGTCAGAGGTCTTCTCAGCCCTGTTATCGGAGATCATTCTGACTAGAGAAGACTGATCAAAGGTCACCCAGCAAGCTTCACGGCAGAATGAGGATTCAAACCTAGGCCTCCCATATCTTTTAACCACTACACCATACTAGATGGGATGAGGGGAAAAGTTGGGGATATTGGGGGGGGGTGGCAGTGTCTCCACACCCTATGCCTTTGCTGGATCTCAAGTGATATAAAGGGGAACTCTGTTCCTGCTTCAGAATTTTCCTTAGCCTGTGCTCCCTTTTGGGATACAAGCAGTCATATGAGAAAAGGGGGTTAAGACACTACAGGAGCCAGTGGAGCACAGTGAGAGCCATGGGGGGGGGGGTACTCAGTTGAAGTGCCACAACATTTCTGGTAAGGCTCTTATATCGTTAAGAGTTACACAGCCAAAACTCTGTTGCATTTTGTTAGCTGTTTCTCCGGTGCACTCAATCGAAATAACTAGTATGTAGCCTAAATGCTATCAGCTCAACAGAGAACAGAAACAATTTATGCTGTAGGAGATTTTGCCTTCTCATTGTTTCCTATGCTTCTTTCAACAATTTACTAGCTTTGTCCAGTCACTGATCTCTGTCACTCCTCAGGTCTTTTGCACAGCATGCCTCCATGTGCTCTGGAGAACTCTTAGTGGGTTGGGTGGAGTACCCACCATAAATCAATTATTTGTCATCATGTGAGATACATAGCCTGATGTTGACTCACCTTACGCGATCACTGAGTAGCGAACCTACAGTGAATTCACACTCATCCCATTGTGGTCAAAGGTACTGCATTTCTCAAAATGCTGAGCTCAGGAGTAACTAGTTCTTCAGGTTTCCAGCAGAAGGCATCTGTGCCAAGTGCTGAGTGCTACAAGACCCAACCAGTCACAAGACCACTGCCTCCCTGCTGGAGGTGTGTCCAAAATTTTAAAAAATGCTTTTTAAGAGTATTGAGTAAGTGGCTAAATATGCCAAGAATTTGTTTTTCTGTTGTTATTGAAGCTGAGCATGGGAAAGAGATGAACATCAGCAGTGAATTTAGAGCCAAGTACCTGTGTCCTTAGAAAAGTAAAGATAGGAAGAGAAGTTCACCACACGGCAGAGAGCCCCTCACACCAGCCCCTTTAGGGAGGTACATTTGTGTGCACCCTTCATGAAAGCAGCAGTTCCCACATGTATGGTCAGTAGTTATCAAGAAACCTTTTTAATGGGTCACCACCAAGTTGCTGTCTGCAGTGGCTGAAGTGAAGTGAACCAACTGGAGGGCCAGAACAACAATGCCATTGGTTGTCCTCTGTAGCTGAATATTAATTTTAAAAGTTTGCTAATGGTCACCCACTCATTTTCTCCTGCACATGGATATTGGTCTCTTTTGTAGTAAGGAGCTCTGAAATCTTGTTTATGATTATTGTTTTAGCTGTTTCTTTTCAGATTGTCTAGGATTTGTGTTCAAAGGTAAAGGTTTCCCTTGCTCAAAAGCCAGTCAAATCCGACTCTAGGGTTGCAATGCTCCTCTCCGTTTCAAAGCCGAAAAGCCAGCGCTGTCCGAAGACGTTTCCGTGGTCATGTGGCCGGCATGACTAAACACCAAGGTGCATGGAACGCTGTTACCTTCCCACCGAAGTGGTACCTATTTATCTACTTGCAATTTCTTGCTTTCGAACTGCTAGGTTGGCAGGAGCTGGAACTAGAGACGGGAGCTCACTCCGTCATGTGGCGCACTCGGGTCTCGAACTGCTGAACTACTGACCTTCCACAGCCTGCAGTTCAGCGTCTTAACCACTTGACCCACCGCCGCTCCTTTTTGTGTTCAAAACAAGCCAATAAATACTCACCGCCTGCATGCAGCACAGCTGTCATGATGGAGGGGAACCATGATGTCTCACTATTGCTAGCTTGGAAATCATGTTGCAGATCTTTGAAAAAGACCCCGATGCAGGAAGGAAAGCCCAGTGTAAGGCCTTGAACCAGCACAGTAGATATTAAGACCATCCAGGCCCATCCTTTATCCTGGACTGTGAAGGTCCTAGGGGCTGCTTTTCCTTCTTGGTCCATTGTCCCTGGGAACCTTTTCCTCAGCAAACCTAGTTCAAGGAAACCAAATGAGAGTGAGTAGCAGATGGTGCAATAAAAAATAAATAGTTGCAAAATAGCCAGTGCTCCCAAGCAGAACTCTCTGTGCTTCTCTAAAGCACCTCGCAGTCTTTTATACAGGCCCTGGTTTCAACAGCTGGCATGGGAGAGAGAGCTGCCTTCCTCTTTTATTTCGAAAGCGTATGAATGTCTCTTGATATAATAGCAGACACGCCTCTATGGAGGTAGGAGCCAGCATTACTCACCACGGTGTCCTTACTAGTTTCCCCTTTCCCCTGTTTTCCTTTTGCTGCCTTTATCTGATGTTATAAAACTCTTGTGTCAAGAGAAAGCAATGCATGCAAAGACTGAGGACGGAGAAAAGTATAAATATAGTTGAGTTGTAATAAGCACTCTCACACATCCCCTGTCCCCTTTACCCTACTTGCTTCAACACAGAATTTAAGGTGCCAGACAGGGACCTTCACATTTCACATTTCTCTCAAGAAGCAGAGAGAGCGAGAGAGAGAGAGAGAGAGAGAGAGAGAGAGAGATGCTTCACATTTCTGTGTCACATGAATAGCCTTTACACACACAAAGCACAAGAGCCCTCCCCCAATGATGTTGGGCTGCAATCACACACACTAAATACTCCACTTTCAATGCACTTTCGAACTGGATTTTGCCAGTTCACACAGTAAAAATCCAGTTGGAAAGTGCATTGGAAGTGGATTATTTCGTGTGTGTGACCGCAGCCTTAGTGTCATGTGTGAAAACACTATGAAAATAAATTGGGTCCCAGAAGCTGAACTATGCCACAGCAAGGGCAACCTGAGCATCTATCAAGTCTTCAGCAATGGGAAGGAAGTCACTGGCTGCCCTCCTGGAATGCTATACTCAGGCCCCGGTCACACAGGCTGGAAAATGCGGGGGGGGGGGAGCGTGGGTGTTTGCCCCGGGGCAAACTAACGCACGACTGCGCAATCAGACGTCCGGTTGAGGTCCCGTCGAGGTCCCGTGGCTAGGGGGGAGGTGCCAATCACACGACAGGCAAAGAAGCGGGGCGGCGCGGCAAACGGGGTTGGTTTTTTTAAAAAACTTTTAAAAAACTGAAGTGTGCACATGCTCCGTTAGGTGCTTGTGCACATCCGTGGAGCCTTGGAGGGAAAAATGACCTTTTTGCGAGGGGACATGGGCGGGCGCCGGATGCCACCGGAAACGCGATCAGACGCCCGCCCTTGCCCCGCGGTTTCCGGAAACTAGTACCTCCGAGGTACTAGGTTTTTGCCCCGGATCTTCGGCGGGAAGCCTCGGATGAGCCACGGGAGCTCTACGCTTCCCAGATGTGGCGGTGTGATCGCGCCCGAAAAATCTGCCTATCTTCCGCCTCTGCAGCGTGGCTAATGCTCCATGTGACCGCAGCCACAGTTACCCTGGACTGGAGGCTGGGGAGCAACATATTCTATACAGGCACTTTCTCCAAAGGTGAAAATGTTCTCTGTATAATGTCTCCATTTCTGCATGTCCACAACTAGCCTGGAGTAGCAGCAGCTGCAACAGAACAAAGAGCAGAGCCAATACAGTCCATGTGAAAGATATTTGGTATTGTTATAACCACTGCTCTAATGAGCTAACACCATAGCCATGGCTGGCCATCTGATGACTCTGGTACTTGCAAGGGAACAACAATTGGGAAGCATGGTCCAGAACAACTGCAATATGTAGTCTCCTGTATGCTTCTCTGGCTAGAGCCCCTCAATCAGCCAGAGTGGTTGTCACATAGAGATTTGGGGGAGCGTGCACTGGCAGCAACTGGCTTTCTCCCCCCCCCCCAGTCCATCCAGAAGTGGTAATCATGCAAAGTAGCTGATCTTCTGGATGCAGAAGACATTTTCAGTATTAGTCAAGACAATGCTGGCATGTACATTTCAGAAGTGGACTGTTAAAAGGACATGCAAATCAGGTTTAGTGGTTAGAATGTCTAACTAGGATCTGGGACTATTTCCAGTTTCAGATCCACATTCCGCCATGGAAGCTTGCTGGGTGTACTTGGGCCAGTCACGCACTCTCAGCTTAACCTACTTCACAGGACTGCTGTGAGGATAAAATGGAGGAGAGGAGAATGATGTAAGCTGCTTTGGGTCCCCACTAGGAGGAAAGGTGGGGTATAAATGAAGTAAATACATAAAATTAATGGAGTGGAAAAACTGTTTTGAGCCAGTACACTAAATCGCTGTCTTTCCCACTTTTCTCTGCTGGGAACCGGTTAGAGCATGCACATACCTCCCCGCTGTACTTAGGGAAACATTTGTGCCCAGCAAGCTGCCCCCGCCTTCCACCAAAGCTAGAGGCCTGGACACTCCTGTCCTTTGGTAGGAACACAGAAACAGAAATCATTACCACACCTACATGCACTGGGTTATTCTCTATTTTTACAGTAATCCCCGCTAATCTGCATACACAAATCTCTATTTCTTTTGGTACATATACAGCCCAGGAGGAGTAATACTTGTCCTCAGGTTTGTCCCCCAGTTTTGATCAACAGGTACATAAGAACACAAGAAGAGCCTTGCTGGATCAGATCAGTGGTCCATCTAGTCCAGCATCCTGTTTCACACAGTGGCCAAAACTGTTGCCCTGGAGGGCTAAAGAACTGGGCCTAGAGGACAAGGCCTTTCCCAGATGTTGCCTCCTAGCAATGGTGTTTCAGAATACAACGTTCAGTGGTACCTTTACTTTGGTTTTAGTTTGCTACAACAGACTAACACAGCTAACCCTTTGCAATAGTCACGAGATTTAAACAGATGCATGTATATTTAGCCTTTCTTTATATTGGGATAAATCTTAATACTGCTATTTAGTTTGAAGTGTTAAAAGTGTTGTGTTGAAAATAGTTCAGCAATTTTACAAAACAGACTAGTATATTATCCGCATATTGCTTAAATATTATAATGAAGAGGATGAAAGGGAAAACCCCTTTTTCCTTTTTTTCCCTTTTCTGTACCCCACTGTTTTCCTAAAATAAAATAAAATAAAATAAAATAAACACCACCACTAAGGGGCAAGCTACAAATCTGGGGGGGAGGGGGATTCAGAACCTTGGGGGTCAAATGGGGACATCCGAGAATTCAGGCAATCCCTTCTGCCCAGGCAGCCACTTTCAACACCAACAATGGTACATTCTGACCCCGGTCCTAGATTTTCCCCATTAAATCTTTAAAACTTGCAAACAGGAGGCCTGAATCTGTGTATCTATGGTATGTATATATCGTAAATATACTTATAATAAAGTTGCCTTGTCTGAAGTGCGGTTTGGGGAACATTTGATGGTACTTGGACGCTCTGCAGGGAGGGCGGGGTATAAATCTTAATAAATAAATAAATAAATAATGTTGTGTCCTTGGTGGGTGGAAGTGGGTTCAGGGTTAAGAACCAAGGGTTAAGTAGCCAAACTGTTTGGTTTTAGGCCAGGCATTGGCACTAGCAATTTAGGGGTGGCAGCAGTGAATCGATTCCTGACTATAAGAGATCAGGATCAAGCACCAATCTGTCTGGTGTCTTTCGATGCTTAAAGGATTTCCCAGGTGTTTTGCCCAAATCACCAGCAGATCTCCTTGCCCACCCTGATCAACCCCCTCCCACCATCATGATAACAGAGAAGGGTGCAGGTTCCCCATCCCTTCCCAAGGTAACTGAGATCCGATCGCCCAGCAAACTGCCCACCGCTTACCTGCTCACGCCGGCTGGGAGGAGAGGCGTGCTGCTGCAAGTTCTCTTCCAGGGTGCCACCTTCCCTTTCTCGATCGCTCTTCTCTTCCTAGAAGGGCCGTCCGTCCGGTTTCTTCACTCCGTCGGTCCCCAGCAGCCGTCGTGGCTGCCTGCTGCGGAGGAGGTGACGGAGGAGGTGGAGACTCGACTGGAGGGAAGCCAAGGCGGCCTCTTGCCGCGAGGGCAGCGCGGGCGAGCGGAGGACGACCCCAGCCCAGCCCAGCCCAGAGTGGTCCGTCCATATGGAAAGAGGGAGAGAGTTCCCCGACGACGATCATGCGGGCAAAGAGACGAGAACTGGCGTGGCTTGAGATCGACTGCCCTGGCAAGCGGTGTTTCTATAGATCTGTTTTCGGAAGTGTTACTCATCTGAAACGGCGCGGCTGCATTTGCACTATCCCACGGCCTGGTCTACACACCTAGCAGAATGAAGTGGAATCGGAGGGGGTAAAATGGGCTGTACAAGTGCAAGTGTGGAGAATTACTCTCCCTCTTTACACAAAACCTCTCCCTGCAAATAAAACGTTGTTACATTAGAGAGAACGGTTTTAGCTTAGTCTTTTGCATGCTGTGCAAACTTCCCACATACAGGGAATAATTATTGTAGCAGCAAACCGAATCTTGCAATCTGCAGTGGTACAGTCGGGTTGCCAGCCTCCAGATGGGGCCTGGAGATCTCCAGGAATTACAACTGATCTCCAAGCTACAGGGATCAGTTCCCCTAGAAAAAATGGTTGCTTTGGAGGGTGGGCTCCATTGTATTACATTTGTGTTGAAATTCCTCCCCTCCCCTCAGCGAATTTTCATTACCACCTCATTCTGCTGTCTGTGCTGATGAGACCAACTTCAGATTGCCCTTCACATCATGGAAGGCCCCTATAGACAATGCCCTCCACCATGAAAACTGGGAAGAAGGCTGAGGCCCAAGTCAGGAATGTTGCATTTTCCAACCGCTGGCAGGTCAGGCAACTGGTTCCCTATCTGTTTCCCTGCAACCTAGCCACATTGATCTATGCAATGGTCACTTCCAGGCTGGACTACTGTAATGCGTTCTATGCAGGGCTACACTTGAGACTGATCTGGAAACTGCAGCTGGTCCAGAATACAGCGGTGCATGTTGTTACTGGAACACCATTAAGAGTTCATATACATCTGGTGCTCCACCAGCTGCACTGGCTCCCAGTTGAATTCTGGATTTGTCCTTTAAAGCCCTTAAGTGGCCAGGGACCAGCATACCTTCAGGACCACCTCTCTTGGTATGTCCCTCAAAGAGTGTTACTACTTGATGGATAAGCATGCGCTGCTGGTCCCCGGTTTGAAGGAGGTCTGCTTAGCTTCAACCAGGGCCAGAGCCTTCTCAGCTGTGGCACCTGTCTGGTGGAACACTCTCCCAAGAGAGATCTGGGCCCTGCAAGACTTATTACGGAGATGTTCCGTCAGGCCTACGTTTGAGGCGGTGGAGCTCAATTAGTACTGGCCTCCCCCGGTGCACCTTTATCCTATTGATTTCTACTCATCTACCCACCTCCTGTAACATCAGTTATCACCTGCCATGTATATAGGTATAGTGGACCCAGGAATAGTATATCATTTGGCACCATATGATATGATGTTTATAATTGGGTTTTGCTGTAAGATTACATCATGTTGACTGTTTTATTGTAACTTATTTTACTGTAGTAATCCACCCTAAACCTTGCTGTGCAGGGGAGGGCAGACTAGAAAAATAAATAAATAAATAAATAAATAAAGTTGTTCTCCCTGAGATCTAATATTCTTGGTTGAGGTATCAGGTTTGGATTGGGGAAGGAGTGTAAGAAGCCTTTTGCGACTCTTTAGTCACCAAGGTTATATGACAGGATAGTTAAAGGGTATGGCTGATCTGCATTAAGTGATCTTGAGCATGTAGCAAGTAGCCACTCATTCAGCTGTCAGGGAGGGGACATAGAAAGCAGATAGTTGCAGCCTGTGATAATCGCAAGTAGATTTCTGCTATCTGCCTGGGCATTTGTTGGTTATCAAAGAGTAAGAGGTATGTCAGTATCAGCAAATCCACACCTTTCCCCTCATTATCTGATTCAAAGATAAGGCAAAATATAACCTTTTTTATATGGGTAAGATATAAGACATCCTGGATGTGCATCCATGTGTAAAAGTTTCATTATGTATAGAAAGGATCCTTGGAAGATCTGATGGAAACATATTTTATTGTAATTTTTCAAAAAAGTAGTGATATAAATAACAACATGTTAAGGTCAGAGACATTAAATACCTTCCTAAGTACAGACCTGTAAAACAGTTATAAAATTCTATCCAATCCTTTTAAAATCAATACAATACAACAATAGTACACACAAAAATGTTTCTGTCTATGGCAATGAAGTTGCAGCTTTTATTCCATTAGTAAGTAGAGTTTTTCTCCCTAGAATAGGAGCAGAAAAAGTGCATTTGTCCCTTCAGATAATCTCAAATGCTTGTGGTTTATCTTATGACCATCTCAAGAGGTTTGTCTAACCATTCTTTGGTTGCATGAATAACCTATATAAATGACTACTTGTTCCCCCCCCCCATATTTATCGCAAGCTTTCAATAATTTAACAGGTATGTCTTTCTGACCCAATGTCCTATTTCTACTCTCCTTATCTATACAATGAATTGCTTGCAAGTAATTAAAGATAAATATATGTTGGAAGGCCTAAGTAGAATTTAGGAATCAAAGCTATATCAAAATCTTCACAGTTTGGGCATTATTTATGATAACTGGCTTTATGTCTTAGCAATTACCCTTTCAGAATTTTGTAATCTATGTTCAACAATGAAATCTGGTTATAAGAGTATTTTTCTTCCTTTAATAAGACAGTAACCTTTCCAGGATTCTGGAAAATCCATAATGCATAACTGACACCCTTGTTATTTGTACTGGAGTAATTTTATTGATTCATAACTATCAGTACATTGTTTGAATTCAGTTTAATATTAATTTCTATACATTTAATATTAATTACAAAAATATGGTGATACTAAGATGTGGTCTATTTCTAAATAGAAAACATAGCTAATTGAATAGCAGGTACATTATCTTTTGACTGAGTGAAAATACTGTCATGCTTCACCCATTTCCCACTGTTTCAACCATCTCAAAAGCATCTTTGGAATAACATTTGTGTTAAAATCTCCACATCTGTAGGTGCTCTGGCAATCAAATCTCCTGTTCTGAGCGTATGTAACTGGTGTTCAGGACATAGGACAGACCAGAGATTCTGTTGATGTTCCCTCCACCCTGTTGCTCATTGTTCTTCTTACCTGAGCTGATCTCAGACCTGACATTGATGTCCCCAAGGCTGTTGGTTCTTAGGGACTTCATCATCAGCACTGAGGTCAGCTTAACAGGCGTGGCTCAGGACTTCATGGCAGCCATAAAAAACAGGAGGCTGTTCCAAAATATCTCCATCCTCAAACATTTGGTTTATCATAAGTTCAGTGTGGTCTTCTGCACCAAGAAAGGGCTTGAAAGTGAGGAATATTTCTACTGCTCCCTGGTCATGAACTAATCATTACTTGGTGAGGTTTAGATGGTTCTGGACTGAAAGCCTCTGGGAGGGTAGGAGACCTATTAAGAGGGACTGCCTCGAGGCTGATGTATCTAAATGGATTCCAACAGGCCCTCAGGAGTTTTTGGCTGACATGGTGTGCTTCTCCTGATGCCCCTGGTTTATTTTTGAAACTGTGTGATATGGTCGATTGGGGTGGGTGACACAATTGCTTCTAGAGATCTTCTTTCCCATGGAACAACTTGAATGGCTTATGAAGGAACATAAGGCTATGAAATGGGTTAACAGACAGAATAAACAGAGGAAAGGTTGATTTAAAAAATGATCAACCACTGACCAGAGCACAGCTTTGCACCTACTTGGGAGCCGTGAGGGCAGTGAAGTGGTCTCATTTCTCCCCTCACCACTGCACCCATACAAAACTGACCACTTGTGCTTTTCCAACTGCTGAGGGAGCTTTTACAGCTTTCTGTCTGTGTGAACAGACAGCATTCTAAGTACTCTGTGATATATTTGCTAAACATTTCACAGACAAAATAGCTCCCACAACTTGAGTCCCACTAGCTTAACAAAGAAGTCTTAGAATGACATCAGTGCGCTGTCTAGTTGCAATTGCTTGGATGAATTTCAGTTATGGTGGCTTGTTTAGTATGAGTAAGAGTTTCTAAAGCCCTCTTTATTAATCTCTCGCTCGAAAGAAATATACCCCCAAACCCTGAATTTAGGCCACAACATTCTGATTTTGGGTCTTTATGACAAAGCTGCAGGCTCTGATCTAGGGCTGGAGTGAAAACAGAGATGGAATTTAGTGAACCATCAGAGAACATTTATTGAGACAAATCCAGGTACAAGCATGGGTAAATTAATGTTCAGGTAATAGGGTTGCCAAAGGTTGGCCTTGAGATCCCCTGGAAGGACAACTGACCTCCAGATGACATAAATCAATTCCCCTGGAGGAAATGGAAGCTTTGAAAGATGGACGCAGATCCCAGCTGAGTTCCTTCTCTTAAAGGTGTGAGTGAGCAATTTGGCTACTGCATAAATCAGTTTGCTCTGGAGCCATCTTTCCTGAGCGAAGACAAAAAATGTGTGAGCCGGAGGCTAAAAAACTGTGAGCTAGCTCACACCAACTCAGCTTAGAGGGAACACTGGTCTCTTCCTAAGCTCATGTGGGGTGGCCACCATTCGGCTAGCAAAAAGCCTCCTGTCTCCCAAGGCGCTCTCTAGAAAATACGTACAAGGAGCAAGAAATTGCAAGTAGATAAATAGGTACCACTTCAGTGGGAAGGTAACAGCGTTCTGTGCGCCTTGGTGTTTAGTCATGCCAGCCACATGACCACGGAAACGTCTTCGGACAGCGCTGGCTCTTCGGCTTTGAAACGGAGATGAGCACTGCAACCCTAGAGTCGGACTCGACTGGCTTTCGAGCAAGGGAACCTTTACCTTTTACACCCCATTCAGTTTTCCTATCCTGGCTCTCCAAGGCCATTTTAGGTGGGAACATAGTGTGGAAGGGAAGGTTTATCCCCCCCCCCCTCTTGTGCTGTGGCTTCAATGAGAATCCACCACTGCCACCCTCACCTGATAATTGTATTAAAAATGCTGGAAACTCAAATCACAGAAACCCCAGCATCTCCTCTGGGACTGACCTTTAGCTGCCATGTTGTCAATCATATGGCATGGCTATCTTGGCTCAATTGCACAGCCCTAAGGTATTTAGATAATACTTCCAAAATAGCAGTGCGTGGTTTATAATGGAATGATGAGAAAGATATTAGTTACCCCAGGGTAACCATGGCACTAGAGTTGCCAGTAGGCTTGCCAAGTCCTCCCGGGGGGGCGGGGAAACCCCTGCCCCAGAGGCCCGTTCCCCGCTGCCGGCAGATCGGGCCCCGAGGGAACCCCACCCCCAAAGTACGTGACGTGCACGTCACCCGGAAGTGACGTGACCACGCCGGGCACGCTGGGGGCGGGGCCACGGTCATCCCAGGGAAAACTATGGCGCGCTCCGGGAAACAGCCAGGAGTCCCCCGCTCCAGCAAGAGGTAAGACTTGGCAACCCTAGTTGCCAGCCTCCAGATGTATAATTACAATTGATCTTTGGAATACAGAAATCAGTTCTCCAGGAAAAAATGGCAGCTTTGGAAGGTGGACTCGATGGCACCGCATCCCTGATGAGCCCCATTTCTTCCCCAAACGCCACCCTCCCCAGGCTCCAGGAATTTCCCAGCCCTGAGCTTGCAATCCTACATCGCACTGCTATTTCTGATGGGACAACTGCGAGTCAGAGTTGTCTTCAAATATGCAATACTATTGGAACGCTCAGGGTTAAGTTTTCATCATTGCAAACATAACCTGCCCTTCAGCTACTTGTTATAAAATAGATTTAGAGTCAACTGGAACAGAAGTCAGCAAAAAGGATATGGTGAATTAGGTTAGGGAATAAGATAAGAGAGACCTCCACTGTCTCAGTCCCAGGATCGTCCACAACACTGGATATGCCTACAAGGTCAGACCGTTTTAAACGATTCTGTGGGTGAGCAGAATTATCATTTAAAACTCCATTAAAGTGATGTCAGAAAGGCAGAGGAGGAAAACTTTTCCAGCCAGTACGAAAAAAACCACATGAATAATAAGAATCTGATTTAAACATTCTGAATTTTACTTATGATCAGTTGGGGGTGGGGGGAGTATCCGTTTACCTCCATCCATACCTACACGGTAGTCAAGATTTCTTTAAATGAAAGCTGAGATTCCCACAGTGTTATAATTTACGTTGGTCTTGGGATATCAGACTACTGCAAATTTTAAAGATCAGATAAATTGTTAGAATTGGCAGGTTAGCAATCCAGCATCCAGATTAGCTACTCATATGCTGTTTTATTTACCCTACTTTTCAAACCAACAAATTGGGCCCCAGTGTGGCTTACAACAATTAAAAGCATAAGTAAGCATCACTTAAAATATAATTTAGTGAGGACTCAGTACCCTGTGGCCCTTTCTTTGGGGCCTAACTGATGTATAGCATCACAGTTATATAGATGTATTAAGAGTTGCCAGCCTCCATATGGAGCCTGGAGATCTGGAATTACAGCTGATCTACAGACTGCAGAGATCAGTTCCCCCTGGAGGAAATGGATGCTTTGGAGGGTAGCATTATACCTCACTGAAACCCCTCTGCCCCCTGAACCCCACATCCCCCAGGCTCCACCCCAAATCTCCAGGAATTTCCTAACCTGGAGTTGGCAATCCTAAATACACAGGGAACCTTCCCAATTGCGATGCCCAGTGAACAACATCATTTATACAAACAATATTCCCAAGTATTATAAGTTCCAGAATGTTGTAAATTCTGTGGCAGAGACTGTTACTACAGCTATATTGTGTTGTATATAGCCTATAGAAATAGTAGAAGTACTACTGGCATCTGATCCAGTGGCCATTTAGACATGGTTAACGGCATAGCTGGATCTCTTTGTTTTTGGAAGTACAAAAAATGGATGAAAATATATTGTGATCAAAGAAAGCTCGAGCTTGCTGTGAGACAGCTCCATCCAATAGGAAAATGGTGACACGGAGAATATTCAGGCAGCAAAATCTGACCAGGTTACCTCTGGGGGACTAATTTTATAGTGTATTTGGTATGTACAAAGCAACATCTCCAAGTGGGCTGATATAAGCACTCAGCTTCAGTGATTATGGCATTACCACCAGCCCATATGTACCACACACACAATTTTGTAAGGTTAGTTGTATGGTTATTGGACACACATTTCACAAAGGGTGGTTCTGCAGCTGGCATTTGCTCCACATTTTCTCAGCTGGGAGGAAAAAGTACAGCTCAAAATCACATTTAAATACCTCTGGGCAATGTGGTACTGGCTGCAAAGTCACCACTGAACGGCCATAAAATGGCCATAAATCTATGTAGATGGTACAATAAAATCTGACAATCAAAGAACTCGAAACTGGCATGGAGTGTGGAAGCTACCATAAAACCCGATAATCAAAGGAAGTGAAGCCAGCATGGAATGCAGAGGGGAATTTTTGTTCCAATGTGGGTTTCGTAAAACAACGGAGGGAAAAGCCAATGCAGAATCAGCCAAAGTCAATCCCAGTATGATTCTGAATTTATGATCCAGTTCCATTTGAGTCTTGAACAGCCATGCTGCATCTCATTGCATACTACACACTTGGTCCAAAAACATATGATAATTCTGCAGCACAACAAAGAGGGATCCTGTCCAAGAGAGGGGACCCTCCCCCCAAACCCTACCCTGTTTTCCAAAACAGCAAGATATAGTTAGTGTTCATGAACACATAAGATACGCTTTGCCAAGCAATAGAGGACTCCACCCTCAGTAATTAAACTGTAAACAATACAGAGTGCCTTGGGAGCGCCTTCAGGTGCAGCCATGGAGACACTGGGAAGCAGCCAGGGCAGTCATCCAAGGCAAATTGCTGGCAATCACTGCCAACAAGGGCAATTTAACATCCAAAAGTTCTTAAAGCTTAACTGAAAAGAGCTTGTCAGAAGATTGTAATGACATGTGAAACTACTCCGTCAGTGCAAGGCTAGTTGGAAGGCTGGTGCCTAAAGATACAGGCCCTTGGCTTTGAAGTAGCCATGGACTCTTGGCAAGCTGGTGTCTGAAATCACAGCAACACATGAAGCTGCCTTATAGTGAACCACACTTTCGGTCCATCAAGGTCAGTGTTGTCTACTCAGACTGGCAGTGGCTCTCCAGGGTCTTAGACAGAGATGTTTCACATCACTTATGAACTTATCCTTTTAAGTGGAGATGCCATGGATTGAACCTGGGACCTTCTGCATGTCAGTCAGGTGCTCTACCACTGAGTGTCAGTTAACACTGCCATGTCTTTGGAATGTGTGGGGAGTGATGCTCCTTCCTGGTACACTAACGATGTCTACTGTCTGGGTTATTATCTGTGTGTGCTTTTCTGACCTTGGGCTTCCAACTGCTCCTGACCTGCTGAGAATGAACGGCTCACTTTTCTCCTGCTCACTTTTCTCTCGCGCGCAATGCTTATTGGCTTATGCTTGTAATGGGGGGTGCTTTGAAACGACTATAACTTTGGGTGCCCAGCTGCTTTGGGCCATTCCTGACAAAAAATGTTCACTTGTCATAGTTATGAACTACCAATAAACAGAATACTTCTTATGAAGCGCTGTATGGTGTGATCTGACTATAGAACCGGACACTGAGCTATAGCCCCTCCCCATGCAGTCTATAGAAATAGGATCACACAGCCATACTCGATTACAGATAACTATATTTTTTTTTAAGGTGCCCATGGGTAGGGGAGGCTGGAAAAAGAAGCAAAATATATTCTCTGGTGCCTGTGTAGTGGACACAATGAACTTTTGTGACACCACAGTTGTGACATAACATCCTGAAATACCTTTGAAACACGAGTGTTGAATCAACTCCAAGATAAGGCAGGTCAGAATCTAGGATATTTAAGGAGCAAGCCTAAGTGTGTCTACTCAGAAGTAAGACCTACCTAATCAATGGGGCTTGCTCCCAGGAAAGTGCCCTTAGGATTGCAACCGCTGCAAAATTCCACTTAAGTTGCCGACTTCATTGAATAATATGTGGATCAGCATGACTCAAAAATGTCATTGGAGCAACAAGAAAATCGTGTCTTCATAGGTCTGAAGCAAAATAACTCTCCCTGGGATGGGGATGATATTTGCTTTTCCTTTCCAATACTACATCATGTCATTTCCACAAATACACTTGTATCAGCATAACTTAGAAAATGCTGGGCAGAATCTAGTATGAGGGGCTGACCATAATATTTATTTACTTATTATTTATTTCTTTATTAATCACATTTATACCCTGCCCTCCCCGCAATGCAGGCTCAGGGCGGCTCACAGTCAATACCTAAAATACAGTTAAAACTACATAAAACCATATAAAACAATTCCATATTAATATAGTTTCATAAAGTGCTGAAAATAGTTACTCAAGATGGCTTATTTCAGTGTACTCTCTAAAAATCCTTCTGCTCAAGATCTTCCTGTGGCTCAGGCTAGATGTTAAAACCAAGAGCCAGGACTCTATAATGTCAGGCACCCTAGCTGAAAGCCTGAAGGAAGAGCTCCGTCCCACAAAACTACAAAAGGTCCCACAGGGCCCTGATCTCCTCCAGGAGCTCATTCCACCAGGATGGGGCCACCACTGAGAAAGCCCTGGCCCGGGTAGTAGCAAGCCTGGCCCAATCGATTTTGAGACCCTGACCGAAGTACTCTCTGGAGGTATATATGGGGAAAGCTGATCCCGCAGGTATGCTGGACCCTGGCCATATAAGGCTTTAAAGGTAAGAACCAGCACCTTGAAGCGGATTTGGTATGCTATTGGCAGCCAGTGTAGTTGCCACAGCACAGGCTGGATGTTCTCCCACTTGGGGAGAACCATCAAAAGCCTGGCTGCAGCATTCTACACTAGCTGCAGTTTCCGGATCTGCAACAAGGGCCGCCCCATGTAGAGAGTGTTACAGTAGTCTAGTCTCGAGGTGACCATAGCATGGGTCACTGTTGCTAGGTCGGCGTGGTCGAGGAAGGGTACCAACTGCCTGACCAGCCGAAGATGGTAAAAGGCGACCTGGCAGTGGCCGCTACCTGGGCCTCCATCTTTAGAGAGGCCTCCAGGGGCACTCCCAAATTCCTAACCTCTGACACTCGCACCAATGGCACCCCGTCGAAGGTCAGGAGTGGGAACCCCACCCCCAAATCACCTCGACTCAAGCACAGGACCTCCATCTTCGTCGGGTTCAGTTTCAGCTGACTCAGCCTAAGCCAACCAGCCACGGCTTGCAATGCCTGGTCTAGGTCTTCCGGTCTGGATTCGGACCAACTGCCCAACATCAGATAGAACTGGGTGTCATCAGCGTACTGGTGACATCCCAGCCCATGCCTCTGGGCAATCTGAGCAAGGAGGCGCATATAGATGTTAAATAATATTGGGAACAGCACTGCCCCTTGAGGCACTCCACAGTCCAGTGGATGCCTCTTGGACTGCTGTTCCCCTAGCGCCACCCTTTGTCCTCGACCTTGGAGAAAGGAAGCGAGCCATTGTAAGGCAAGCCCCTGCATTCCTATGTCGGCAAGGTGGTGGACCAGTAGCAGATGGTGAACTGTGTTGAACACCGCCAACAGGTCCAGCAACATCAGCACCACCAATCCACCTTGATCCAGATGCCTATGAAGGTCATCCGTGAGGGCAACCAGTGCCGTCTCCGTCCCATGACCAGGGCGAAAGCCAGGCTGGAAGGGGTCTAAGATGGAAGCGTCATCCAAAAAGCTCTGTAGTTGACTCGCTACCGCCCTCTCTATTAATTTGCCCAAATAAAGCAAATTGGAAACCGGCGATAGTTGGCCAATTCAGCTGGATCCAGAGATGGTTTTTTCAACAGAGGGCGGACCACTGCTTCCTTAAGCACCCCAGGGAACTGTCCCTCAGTGAGGGACTTGTTGATAATCTCCCTCAAGGTGCCTTGAAACCCATCACGGCCAGCTTTAATTAGCCACGATGGGCATGGATCAAGGCAGCATGTGGTATGGCGAACAGCTAGGAGCAGTTTGTCAACTTCATCTAGGCTGAGTTTATTATTATTATTGAGTTCAACATTTGTATAAATAGGGAGTTGCCCAAAAAGACTAACACAAGCACTTTTAACTTTAAAAGGGGTAACTTCTCTAATATGAGGGGACATGTGAGGAGGAAACTGAAAGGAAAAGTAGAAAGGGTCAAAGCCATCGGGGAAGGTTGGAGACTATTTAAAACTACAATCCTAGAAGCTCAGAAAAAATATATATACCGCAGGTTAGGAAAGGCACAAATAGGTATAGAAAAAAGCCTGCATGGTTAACAAACAAAGTAATGGAAGCTATAAAAGGTAAGAAGGATTCCTTTAAGCAGTGGCAAGCTAGTCTCAGTGAGGTTGATAAAAGGGAACACAGGCTGTGGTAAATAAAATGCAAGTCTGTGATCAGGCAGGCAAAAAGGGAATATGAGGAGCATATAGCAAAAAAACATAAAGACCAACAATAAAACTTTCTTCAAATACATTAGAAGCAGGAAACCAGCCAGGGAGGCAGTGGGGCCCTTGGATGACTAAGGGGTAAAAGGAGTACTGTAGGATGATAGGGAAATGGCTGAGAAGCTAAATGCATTTTTTGCCTCCGTCTTCACTGTGGAAGATGAGAAGTGCTTGCCCACTCCAGAACCGCTGACTTCGAGAGGGGTGTTGAAAGACCTGAGTCAGATTGAGGTGACGAGAGAGGAGGTCCTAAAACTGATAGACAACTTAAAAACGGATAAATCACAAGGCCCGGATGGCATACATCCATGAGTTCTGAAAGAATTCAAACATGAACTTGTGGATCTCCTGACAAAAATATGTAATCTTTCCTTAAAATCTGCCTCCTTTCCTGAGGACTGGAAGGTAGCTAATGTCACTCCCATCTTTAAAAAGGGTTCCAGAGGAGATCCGGGAAATTACAGGCCAGTCAGTCTGATGTCAATACCGGGTAAATTGGTGGAAACTGTTATTAAGGAAAGAATTAGTAGGCACATTGATGAACAAAACCTATTGAGGCAGACTCAGCATAGGTTCTGTAAGGGAAGAACTTGTCTCACTAACCTGTTAGTGTTCTTTGAGGGAGTGAACAAACATGTGGACAAGGGGGACCCAATAGATTTTGTTTACCGACTTCCAGAAAGCTTTTGATAAAGTTTTTCATCAAAGGCTCCTAAGTAAGCTCAGTAGCCATGGGATAAAAGGATAAGTCCTTTTGTGGATCAAAAACTAATTAATAAGAAACAGAGATCAAGTATAAATGGGCAATTTTCTCAGTGGAGGGTGGTAAGCAGTGGGGTACCACAGGGATCAGTACTTGGTCTAATGCTTTTTAACTTGTTTAGTAATGATTTGGAGTTGGGAGTAAGCAGTGAAGTGGCTAAATTTGTGAATGACAAGAACTTGTTCCTGGTGGTGAAAAGCAGGGGGGATTGTGAGGCACTCCAAAGGGATCTGTCAAGGATGGGTGAGTGGGCATCAATGGTGCGACCTCATTTGGAATACTGTGTACAGTTCTGGTCACCACCAGGGCCGGCCCACCCATAGAAAAATTTAGGCATTTGCCTAGGGGCACCACCTCATGGAAGGGCGCCCTGGCCTGCTGTCCCCCCCCCCCGCCAAAAGCCCTGCTTTGTTGCAACTACGGGGCTGTCTTGGCACCCCTGGGCTTGGTCTGCTCCAGTGGGGTGGGGATTGGCTGCTCTGACTTCCAGGACTCCCTGTCCACCTGGAAGCCCCCCCGGAAGCGCCCCACGCAGCATCTTTCCCGGGCAGGACCAACCCGCAGCTCCCACAAGCCCTTGCATGATGAGGTGGCTGGAGCAGGTGAGGGCACCACAGTCTGACCCCTGGCAGCCACTCCAGCGACCCTCTGGCCACACCAAGTGCCTTTGCCGCACCGCCACGGGCTCAGCCAAGAGGTTTGTTTCTTGTTTAAAAAGAGTGGAGTGGGGGAGAACCCATGAAGGTGCTTGAGGGGGAGGGGCCTTTGAAACCTTGCAAGCGGTGCTTCCCGGCTCATTTCAAGAGTGGCTTCCCCATGGAGCCAAAAGTTCCCCCGTTCAAAGGAAGGGGGTGACTTGGGTCCCAGATGCCACGCTCTGCCTTTTCCCCCTCGTAGAGGCAAGGAGATGTTCGAGTCCATTGCAGAGACATGAGCAATTTACAAGGCTTGCCAAATTCTCTTTGTGCCCCGGAGCTGGGGGGAGGGTTAGGGGCTGGTAGAAGCAGCCAGGAGCACAAACTCCTCACTCCAAGTTCTGGTAACCCAGTCCACAGTCAACAATTCCTTCCCAATGCACAGCTAGTGGCAATGCAAATTAAGCCTTATTGTTCTCATTGGTGCCAGATTCAAAACTGAACTCCAGTGGCACCTTAAAGACTTCCAAAATGTATTCCAACATGAGCTTTTGTGAATCAGAGCTTACTTCTTCACTACACCAGTTTGGTGTAGTGGTTAAGTGTGCCGACTCTAACCTGGGAGAACCAGGTTTGATTCCCCACTCCTCCACTTGCACCTGCTGGATGACCTTGGGCAAGCCATAGTTCTGATAAGAGCTGTCCTTGAAAGGGCAGTAATTGAAAAAGCTCTCTCAGCCCCACCTACCTCACAGGGTGTCTGTTGTGGGGAGGGGAAGGGAAAGGAGTTTGTAAGCCACTCTGAGACTCTGAGTGAAGGGCGGGGTATAAATCCGATCTCTTCTCTTCTTCTTCTTCATTAGAAGGGAATCTTTTCGGGGATTTTTATAACAAAAAGCACAGGGAGTAGGGGGAGGAGCTAGAGCATAGAGGGGCTGTCCCTTACCCAGGAAATCATGCCTGAATATTCAAAATTAAAAAAATAAATAAATTAGCAATTTCAAATTTGGTGTTTTTCATTCTTCCTAAAATGCATTTATATTTGAAAATTGGTGGCCGCATTGGGGGGGGGGGCACCAGAAGGTATCCTCGTCTAGTGTGCAAAAAAACCTGGGGCCAGCCCTGGTCACCACACCTCAGAAAGGATATTATAGCATTGGAAAAAGTGCAGAAAAGGGTAACTAGAATGATAAAAGGGTTGGAACACTTTCCCTATGAAGAAAGGTCAAGGTGCTTGGGGCTCTTTAGCTTGGAGAAACAACGACTGAGGGTGACATGATAAAGGTTTACAAGATTTTACATGGGATAGAACAGGTCGAGAAAGAAGTACTTTTCTCCCTTTCTCACAATACAAGAACTCGTGGGCATTCAATGAAATTGCTGAGCAGTCGGGTTAGAATGAATAAAAGGAAGTACTTCTTCACCCAAAGAGTGATTAACACATGGAATTCACTGCCACAGGAGGTGGTGGTGGGTGGCTACAAGCATGGACGGCTTCAAGAGGGAATTAGATAAGCATATGGAGCACAGATCCATCAGTGGCTATTAGCCACAAGGTATAGATAGGAACCCTGGGGCAAGTCTTCTTGGTGCTAGGGTGGGGCAACAGTGGGAGAGCTTCTAGTGTCCTGGCCCCACTGCTGGACCTCCTGATGGCACCTGGTGTTTTTGGCCACTGTGTGACAGAGTGTTGGACTGGATGGGCCATTGGCCTGATCCAACATTGGCTTCTCTTATGTTCTTATACATGCAAGCAACCCAGATTTTGAGGTCGGGTGGAATCAGCATAAAGATGTCACATGTGGACATTGCCACCAATGCCCCTAGACAAATGTCAACCTGGGGAAACCAGTGGAGAATTCCTCTTGTCTGACATTCGTTAATTCTCCTTTGCACCCCATCCACTTCCTTTGCACTCTACATTAAAGATACTAGATACAAAGAGTCACATGATCTTGAGGAAATAGTTTATTGGCCAAATCCTCCCTTGGTGAGAGATTTAAATGAGCATCCCACTTTCTGATTGGGCCATAGAGAAACTCCCTGCTCCTTGAAACAGATGCTGGCAAAGAGGAAGCCTTTGTCACTCTTTTGCCACCTATTCTTTTAGGTGCCTGCTGTGCAAAAGGTGATCAGTCTCTGGGGGAGGAGGCATCTTTTATTTTAGGTAGCAAGAAACCAGTTGTTTTATTTTACTTTCCGTGTTCTGTAGCATCACCTCTTAGATTTCCCCATTATCTTATTATGTAGAATCAAACCTTTCCCTTCCATTTGTTCTTTGAGTAGGAGAGATACTCTGAATTATTCTTCCTCATGAGCCTGCTGCTCAAGCACATACTACAAACTGAGGGAGAAAAGGGTGAGATGGGTTCCTTTTCCCTATCTCAAGGTCCTTTCGCACATGCAGAATAATACACTTTCAGCCTACTTTCAATGCTCTTCTGAACTGGATTTTACAGTGTGAAATGGCAAAATCCACTTGTAAACAATAGCTAAACTGCATTGAAAAAATGCCCTCAAACATACAGACAGTATTTAAACAAGAGAATTACCAGCTGGCTGAAAGCAGTCTATTAATATATCTACAAGCGGTACGTGGTGGCAGGAAGTACTGAAAAGGTATTTTATGGTCTAGGAGCATGTGTTGCACACATGATGCCTCATACAAGGATACCGAGCGGATCCAGAAAATGGGTAATTGTAACAAACACATTCTTCATTTCTGCTTGTGAGGTTGTGATTTTAAAAAGGAAAAGGAACCTTGCATCATCAGCAATGAGAGAGAAGTTAATTTATCAGCAACAGCAAAGCCTTCTATAATGAATTAGGTATTTTGGTCTCTACTCTGGATGCTGCTTCAAAGTAACAGAGGCCCCACTGCTTACCATAACCGCTGGGTACAGTGGCTCAGTGAATGTGGTGAGGAAACGGTAGATGAGGTTGATGGTGCTGCTGATGCCATAGAATGTCAAGGAGCCACCGGCATAGTCTACCAAGACCCCGATGGTTTTGTAGAAGTTGCCTTTTACCATGGTTTGGATGTTATTGTTCCAAACGGAGAATTTCATCGAATCCCACTCCAGACACCATGAATTGTTATTCCTGCCAATTAGGTAGAACATATACCCTTTTTCAGTTTTATGCCGGTAGTTGTAGGTGACCCCCAAGCACAGCCAGGCATTTGAAATCTCAGCCTCCCAGTAATGGCAGCCCTCGCAAAGGCTATGGCTGCACAAGAGCTGTGGCCAGTGGTTGAACCCTTGGCTGGGTTGTGAACAGTTCTCCAGCAGGATGCCCATATTCAACACGGAGTGGGTCTCCTTAAATAGGAAGAGCTCTTCATTGGCTGTGCTGGCATCAAAATTCAGGTTACGGTAATCTGTTTGATGGAAAATTAAAAAAAAGAAAAAGTATCAAAAGAAGCCAGTCTCTCTCTGATCAGGAGTGAAGATATCAGATATTACAGTGGAAAAGGTCAAGTGAGCAAAGTGTGTTAAAAATCATACATTAATTAAGAACCTGAAAGGTTAACTGAATACAAATTAGAGGGCCCAGTGTTAGAATCAATAAGAATGTAACATAAATATATATTTATGTTGTATACTTATTTCATTACACTGGTTCTATATGGCTTTCGGAATTCTATCTCCTGGACCAAAATAGGAGGGTACGCAATTGAAACTCCATTTTGGTTACATGTACCTGAATTGGGACAAGGCAATGTCATATGAGGCCTTTATAGTATATTCTTGCTTTGTGTCACTGATATTTCTCAGAACATAATTTTCACTTGGTCCTATATGGATGAATATGAGTATTGCAATAATTGAGCCTACGTGTAACATTTATGCTTGACCACTGTAGGCGGTCAATAGGCCAAAATGTGTCTGTATTAGGGTCGCATAAGGTCCTAATTGTGCATATTGTATGATTTGAAGTCTTATTGAGGCTATATTTCTGCCTATAATTGTTGTTAAATCAATTTGTAATAAATACCTGTATTTTTATATAATTTGTATTATCTATATATTTATGTTGTATACTTATTGATTTTAACATTGGGCCCCCTAATTTGTATTCAATTAACCTTTCAGGTTCTTAATTCATTTTTTTTGGGTTAAGTTTTTGTTCTCCTTCTTCTTTCTCTATTAAAAATTATACAGTCACTGGGACCAGAAGGGCATATGTAGGTAAATCATTTGCCCCTTGCCTGGAGGCAAAAATCTCCACAAATTGTACCACATCCAGACTATACCTCAGTCACTCTATGGAACAACATCACTTAGACCTCATTTCTTTCATGTACCCAAGGAGATCAGGGTGGCATAAGTAGAGTTTTGCCATTTTTATGCTCACAACAGCAACAACTTTGTGAGGCTTATAAATGGTGATTGGCTTAAAATCACTCGGAAACCCCCCTGTTTGTGTGGAAGTTTGAATCTGGGTCTCCCTCGTCTAAGTCCGATGCTTTATTCAGTACATCCCATTGGCTCTTTGTAGCATCTAGACTTGTGCTGCAAGCAAACACCAGCAACTAAATAAAGTGACCCATGTCGAAAGTGCCTAGAAGAAGTTAGTACAGTGAACTGTGTGGCTTAGGGTTGCCAGCTTCGGTTTGAGAAATACCTGGAGATTTTGGAGGTAGAGCCTGGGGAAGACAGAGTTTGGGAGGTCAGGAACTTCAGCAGGCTGTAAAGCCGTAGAGTCCACCCTCCAAAGCAGCCATTTTCTCCAGGGGAACTGATCTTGGTCATCTGGAGATCAATTGTAATAGCAGGAGATCTTAGGGATGCCAGTCCCCAGGTGCGGGCGCGGGATCCCTTTTCACTGGCAATGAAGGTGGGATTAATCTCCCTTTGAACAGAGACCACGTTCCAAGCATTGCATCGAGTCTCCGTGCCAAGATCACCGCACGCCGCTTCACGTAGTGCCGCATCCTGGTTGCTGCTCACCGCACCGCTCACCGAGCATCGCACTGCTAACCCCGAGAGCAGCACTGCACCACTCCTCAACAATGATCGTTGCCACAGTTCCCACCGTTCACATCCTCGTGAAATCGTAAGATGGCTGCCGCATCCGAGAGCCTCCCTGCCTTCGACATCTCCCAACCCTCGCAGTGGGAAACCTGGCTGGAGACCCTCGAGAGCCACTTCACCATCCACGATGTCACCGACCCAGGTAAGAAGAAGACGTACCTTCTCCGGCACTGTGGGATGGAGGCCCATCTCCTACTGAAGGACCTGATAGCGCCCCGGCTGACCAAAGACGAATCTTACACCTCTTTGGTCAAGGTGCTTTCAGATCACCTGGCTCCCAAACCCACAAAGTTTGTGGAGTGGATGGACTTTTTTGCAAAAGTCCAGGGCTCTGATGAGGGCCACCCTTCTGGACCAGCCTGTCCACGTCAAAGAAGTAGCTCGCTGCATGGCCAAGGACAAGGTACTCAGCAGCATTTTTGACTGGGTGGTGATGGGGTGGCCCTCGGCCAAAGGGGAGCCGGGATTCACGGCATTCACGTCCTGGTGGGATGAACTATCGGTCCACCAGGGCTGCGTACTGTGGGGAAACCGGGTGGTCATCCCTATGCCATTATGAGAATGGGTTCTCACCGCCCTTCATGAGTCCCATCCCGGGGTGGCGTGCATGAAGGCCCTGGCCAGAAGTTACATTTGGTGGCCGGGGCTGGACCGGGACGTTGAGGACATAGTAAAAAGGTGCCAGGCCTGCCAAGCGTCCCAGCCGGAACCACCCAGGGCCCTGGAACAAGCCTGGGAATCCTTCCACCAACCCTGGTCCAAGTTGCACTTGGACTTTGCGGGACCTTTCCAGGGCCAACTCTTCTTCATCCTGGTGGATGCCTACAGCAAGTGGCTAGAGGTAGTCCCCGTGCCCTCCACCTCGTCTAAAGTGGCAATCTGGGCGATGTGGCGGATTTTCAGTGCTCAGGGCATCCTGGACACCCTGGTCACGGACAACGGGACTGCGTTCACATCCAGCGAATTCCAGGAGTTCACCCGGTACTACGGGATCCGCCATGTCCGGTCAGCCCCATTTCACCCTGTGACCAACGGCCAAGCGGAGCGTATGGTAAGGACAACCAAAGACGCACTCTGCCGTTTGGACTCACAGGACTGGGACTATAAATTGGCAGCCTTCCTTTTTGGCCAATAAATTACACACCACACCACAATGGGGCGCAGTCTGGTGGAACTCCTAGGTTGCCACCTCACGACCCAGCTGGACTGTCTACACCCAGACCACACTCCGGAGGAGGCACCGGTCACCGAAGCGCATGAAGCAACCAGGGGATTCTTTCCAGAGGATCCCGTGTACGCCAGGAATTATGCACGGGGTCCAGCCTGGATTCCAGCTCGAGTCGTGAGAATCAAGGGCCCCAGATCATACGAGGTCTCCAGTGAGGACGGCCAAATCCTACACCGTCATATTGACCAGCTGTGCCGACAGACACTGCCTCTGGACCCTGAGGACTTTGAAACCCTTGACCCCCCAGAACCCACAACACCACCACAAACATCAACCTCACCAGCGACGCCTGCCGTGGAGCCCGTGCCCTTCCCCGTGGGCGCACCCGAGGACAACCTCCTGGCTGCATATGGAGCACTGGCACCATGGCCCATGGCGCCAACCCCGGCCAGCACTCCGCCGGATGCATCGGCAGTGGAGCCAGCCCCGGTCCCCGAGCTGCACCGCTCTAACTGCACCAGGAAAGCACTGGCACACCTTAAGGACTTTATCTATGGGTGTGTTGCGGACCAAGGGGGAAGTGGTGTAGTGTATCCAGTTGGGACCGTGTGGCCGGCTTGGGCTCCATGCGGTCAAGTGCAAACGTCGAGCTTCGCTCAAGGAAACAATGAATTAAGCGGATCCTAGCCTGCACCTATCAGAGGGCTAGGTTCCTGGCCGAGAGCCTATAGAACTCTCGGCCACTGTAAACAACCTATTGTGATGTGGGGGTGTGTTCTGGGTGGTGGTTTCATGGGGAATATAAGCCGGCCTGCGAGCTGGCTAAAGTTGTCTTGTTCCTCACTAAATAAAGTATGTTAGCTGAAATCACTCGCCTATCTGCGTACTTTTCAGGGCTTTTCTGCCCCGCTGGTTCTCCTGCCAGCATGCTGATCTCATGGGAGGCAAACCTCAGTCACCCGGGGGCATGTGGAGCCCAGCTCCTTCCCCCCCCCCCAACAAACAAATGCATACAATAAGTAATTTAAGTTATATCACTTAATATTTTAGGTTATTAGTGGTTTATTTATGTATTTTACAAATATTATATTCCTTTATAGGGAACAGAAATGTTTTAAGTTTGGGGTTGTACTTCTTTTACTGTGTACTAGTCAATGACTGTAATAAATTCACTTACTTACGCACGCAATGGGCTTTTCTGCCCCGCTAGTTCTCCTGCCGGCATGCTGATCTCACAGGAGGCAAAACTCAGGCACCCGGGTGCACATGGAGCCCAGCTCCCCCCCCCCCCAACAAACGCACACACACAATGGGCTTTTCTGCCCTGCCGGTTCTCCTGCCGGCATGCTGATCTCACAGGAAGCAAAACTCAAGCACCCGGGCACATGTGGAGTCCCAGTTAAAAAACAAACAAACACAATGATGGGCCTTTCACTACCCCTGCAGCTCTCCTGCCGCCATCCTCAGCCCACGGGAAGCAAAAACCAGCCACCCAGTCACATGTGGAGCCCAGCAAGGGAGAGACTTACCCGAGATGACCCGTGGGGCAGACTAACAGATCTTCCTGGGCAGCAGTAGCTCTCCACTAAGTCCCGGACTCCCACTACTAGCCAGCCGGCACAGCAGGAGGGCTCTTCCTGGAGTTTTAGTTGGAATCAAAAGTAGGGTTGGGCCTGCCTAAGCCCCTCCCTTTATAGGGCCTGCCCTGCAGCCAGGTGGCAGATCTCCAGCCAGTAAGTCAGCTGCCTTTGCCAGGCAAGTTGATGGTTGGGAGTGGGACTGGGAGGGCGGGGCCACCCACTCCTCGGGCCTGTGCGCTGGGCTAAAAATCCCTGCGCTGGGCCCCTGAAATTGCTGTGCTGGCACAGCCCAGCGCAGCTTACAGGGAACACTGCACTGCACACGCCTGTCCTGCAAGCCCCATATCCGCTGCCTGCAGGGCACGCACGCACAGCACCCACCCTTTCCAAGTGGGGGCCATCAGCTCCTGCCTTGCAAGAGGCAAGATCACTTCTTGCAAGGCAAGAGTGCATGGTGCCCATTCTTTCCAAGCTGGGGCAGCCGGCTCCTGCCTTGCAAGAGGAGATTTTGCCTCTTGCATGGCAGGAGCACCTGGCCCTCGCTTTCCCCCCACACACACCATTTAAAAGGAAGTTTCCCTCTAAATGGTAGGGGAAAAGTGGGGACATGTTAATATCACACAGAGTGACGTCATTGCACTGGGGATGGCCACCCCCCTACCTGGAACGCCTCCTAATCCCCCTGCCGGGGAGAAGATTGAACCTGGCAACCCTAGGAGATTTGCAGGTTCCACCTGGAGGTTGGCAACACTGGTATGGGTCTGCCAAGTGAACAGACAGCCAAGTTTGAAAAAGTGCAAGAGCTGGCTTCTGGAGGATGCATGGAGAGCTCGCTTGAGGCTGCAGGCCCATGCTGCTGCCAGCCCCCAGCCCAGCAGCTGCTGCTGCTCCTGCTAACCGCCATGCCATGATGGGGGGGATTTCATCGCCCTGTGCACTCAGGGAAAAATCAGTGAGTTGAGAAGGAAAAGGCATGGGCCAGTGCAGGCAAACACAGCTTAGAGGGAACATTGCCCCCACCGCCCACGGACAGCTTCCCGGGCAAGCTGGCGGCGGCTGTGGGGACTCACACCTGGCCTGCATCCTTCCCCCAAACCAAAAAACGCAGCTGGGGCCCATGGCAGGATCCCATGGCAGGTGACTCCGTGCCACTTCACACTGGCCCCAGCCCCAGGAAAGCTTCCCGCGTGGGCCAGCAGTGGCGGCAGAGGAGGAGGGGACCCACGCCCACCCCACATTCTCCCTCCAAAACAGCCCCCACCCCAGCCCATTTTGGGAGCACATGGCCTGCGGCTGCATGCAGACCAACCTGAGTGCAGCTCCTGGCAGCGGTGGCAAAACAAGGCAGCAGCTGTAGGCCTCAGCTCACCCTGGCTTGAATGAGGGCTAATGGAGCTGGGGGGCTGCAGGTGGGTGGGGCCGCCCTGGCCACTCACTGAAACAACTCTCTCGGGCTACCTGATGAGGGGGAGAGCAGTTTTCAAAGCGGGGGGGGGGGAGTCTATGTGTGTAAATGTTGCTACTTCAGGAGCTGTACTCCGGGGCACTCTGGCTAGAAACAACCCGTCCCTAGCAATAGAATATGTGTTCTGGGACTGGAATGACAGGGCACAGAGTGGAATGACAGCCCCTAGGAGTAGCAGCAGCATTCTGGGAATGGAATGCAAATACAGGGTTGATGTTTCGAGCCAGCTTGTCTCTGAGTAGACCTGGGGAGGAGGGGAGAAGCTTGCAATGCCCAGCCATTTTATGTTCCTTGGCTCGGAGCATTTTATATTTTAGTTTCTGCTGTGATCCTTGTGCTTTTTCTTTCTTTCTTTAAAAAAAATATATTTATTGAGTTTTAAGAGTGATAAACACACACCACATAAACACAAAGACAGACACAAGCATATACATATACAACCACTATTATCCACATACAGCAACACACCTTACTTCTTGAAAATAGATTTAGAACATTTCCCTCCCAAGCAAACACCAGTTGGACTTTAGCTACATAGATATTATACAAACTCCTAACAGATCTCAACAGACATTATGCTCTTTAGGCAAGGCTCTCACAACTTTTCAAATATTAATTAGACATTTTTGTCTTTTTTCACTAAACATCACCATATTCCATTAGCTTCCTGCAACAGTATTTTCCAGTTCATTTACCATTCTCTCCTTATAGCGAAAAATTATACATGTCCCAAAATAAATTACTTTAATAAAAATAAATATTTCCACCCCCTTCCTTAAATTCCATTTTACTTCCATGAAACCCTATTATCCTATTATTTATTATACATGAACTACAACTTATAAATAACTTGAAACTCATAAATAAGCACACATTTCTAACACTATTTTAAATTTACTCTACCCTTCCTAATCAAATTATTTCTATCCTTCTTTAACCAAATTTTCACAGCTTTTAAAGCCAACTTATCTTATCTTACTTATTATTTCAAGAGCCAAAAAAAATCTTTCTAATTAAATTTACGTCAACAATAACATTTCACCCTTTATATACCTTGATTCTTTCCCTCCTTATATTCCCAGTTCTCACCACTTATAGTCACATAATACCATACCATATCTTACTAGATGTTTCAGCTTAATTAACAGTATATGCCTCAGAACAGCATTTATCCCCTATTAATTTAACTCTTACTTTACTTAGTTCTGATTAGTTCTCTTTCATTCTAAAAGACACTTGTCTCTATAGTTCTCATTTATACAAAATCAACTTATAAAGAAGCAAAAAAGGAGAAAAAAGAAGGAGAAAGAACAAAAGGAAAAGGAAAAAGAAAAAGGAGGGGGGGGAAGTAAGTAATAAAGAAAGAAAAGAAAAAAAACCCTTAGTGAGTAATCATCAATATCACATTAGAGCAGGAACCATAGCCTCAATTTTCCAGTTAGGCAGAAGTCGGCAAAAGTAGCAACCCATCCTTTGTACAGCTTGACTTTTTTCCTGTGGATCTGTAATTTGTTTTTAGCATCAGTGAGTCCACATGTCCTTTTCCTTTGTATGTACTCCAATTTACTCATGAACTCTTCTCTCTATGTTTCAGTCTCACTATATCCCATCTTTTATTTTCAGTCTTAAATTTCTAGTCACCTCGTTTTGGTCTCATTTTTTCCCATTTTCTTCCTTCTCTGCCAGAAAGTTTTTGCACTTTCCTTTTTATTAGCTTTGTCTTTACATTGGCCTTTCTCATAGTTTTCTTTAGTTCCGTTTCTATAGTTACTGCAGATTGGATATCAACAGGTGACTCCTTAACATAACAAGCCTATTGTTCCACAGCATTCTGTGTTTCATGCACCAATTCCTCCTCATTATCCATAGCCGGCTGTACACTCTGCGGTTTTTCTAATAAATTGGCACAAGCAATCTCAAAACCTTCTTGTATTCCATCTCTCAATAACTTCAAAAATTGGTCCATAGTTAATTCTCCCACTTGCATATTATCATCAATCTGCTCTTCCTCCAATCCCTCTGCCGGTGCCATTTTAATTACACGGTTGATTTCAATTAGAATAACTCAGTTTTTAGTATCAATCTAAGGTATCATACATGGTTGTAAGTCCTTTCCCACAACGTTTTTAACCCCACAAAAGAAAAAACAACAACTTTCATACTAATATCTCCCTCATTCCTTCTCTGACCGCTAATCTTCACCATTTTGGGGTACAGAAATAAGGGGTAGATTTGTAAAGAGTCGACTCTTCTATTAGAATTGAAACCGAGCCTACTCACAACTCACAATATTATATAAGTCCAGGAAGGGTTATTTTCCCTGCTGCATTGCTGTAGTATTGTAATCCAAACAAAGTTTTTTTAAAAAAACAGAAGGCTGCAGCTAGTTACAGACATGGAAACCATGCTGTAATCCTCCCGACGCTCCTGCTTCAGGGCGGTAGCGATCATCCCCCCTGCTTTGCCAAGTGCGGGAGGGGTCAAAACAAGCCCTCTGCGCTGGTTCTCTCTCCGGGAGGACCGGTGGAGCCCATTCCTCACCGAGGGGGAGGGGCTCCAAAAGGGGCGAAGGGGGATCAGACGGCACAGGAGTTCCCCCAAGCCGTCCGTTGCGCGCCATACCAGAAGTGTTCTCCCATCCTTGTGCTTTTTCTTGATGTTTATTTTTTAAACAGCATTGCCAAATCCCACTATTTCCCCTCCTTTCCATTTTAGGCAGGTATCTTCTAAGGGGGGAGGGAGGTTTGGGAGGTGTCAGTTATCAAAGACTGTTAAAATATCTCAAGAGTTTTATACATATTTGTATTTTAAGTAAAACAAATAATATATTTGTGTTTGTATCTTTTATAAAGTTTATATCTCTGCTGCCTGGCATTACATTTTATGACATGCATGGCCTGGCCCCACAAAGTCCCATTTATGTCAGATCCGGCCCTTGTAACAAATGAGTTTGACACCCCTGGTCTAGGAGAAGAAGGATGGCTTTCAGTACATTGCTGTTCTGCTACCCTTGCTAAATGGGTCAATAGAAAACATGCAAACTTGACAATCTGTCTGTGGGGCTGGTGCAAGCTGGCAAGCACAGGCTGTATCTGGTTTAACACTGGTTTTACTGGTAATCCAATTAGCTTTGACATTGACTTTTCCTCTACTGGTGGGACTGTGCTTATTGAACACATGCCAGAAGTTTCTGGGTGCAGCATTTTCTTAATTTAAAGCAAATTAAACCACTTTAATTTTCGTGTACTTCTTAACTCTACCTTGAAGAAAAGGAGGAATGTGGGTATGTATGTGTGTCAGATCAATACCACTCAAAACTTGTATGCTGCCTTTCTGCCTCAGAGGGTAATTAAAGGTGGCTCACAATAAAAAGCTTAAAACTACATGCTCAATACAAAACAACAATATTAACTTATGGCAGCCACAGGATTTAAAAACAGCATTTGGAATCTTTAAAACCATTTTTAAAAATACTCTAGAAAATCAGAAGACTTATGAACCAAAAGGGGCCACAGGAAAAGATCCTGAAAGCATCGAGCAAACAGGGCATGCTTGGGCTGATGTCAAGAAGATGGCATTATAGGTGAAGATCCCAGAGGATACTGGGATAAATACTGGGTTCGATGGCCAGGAGGTCCTCGTGGCGTACTACTCCCGCACCCTGTCTTCGGCTGAGTGCAACTACGCGCAAATTGACAAAAAGGCACTGGCTATTGTAGTGGGAGTTTAAAAATTCCATGACTACCTCTATGGGCAGCCGTTCACCATCATGACTGACCACAAGCCCCTTCTGGGCCTGCTAGCTCAAGATCATGAGACCCCCACAGATGCTTTCACCCCGAGTGCTGTGATGGTCAATCTTCCTGGCGAGATACCAGTACTCTCTCCTCCACCACCCAGGGAAGGCGATGGGACATGCTGACACCCTCAGCTGCCTGCCGCTTCCCTCTTGCGATCCCAACCCTGCTCCTGTGCACCAAATCCTGCTCATGGAGGAACTTCCCGACCGGCCTCTACAGGTAACTGACGTATCCTGCCACACCGCAAAGGACTGTGTCCTCTCCCGTGTTTTGGACTGGGTGGGGAGGGGCTGGCCCACCAGCCGGGTGAGCCCAGAATTTGCAGCATTCTTCTCCCTCCAGGACGAGTTATCAGCCCACAAGGGTTGCCTGCTGTGGGGGAGCCGGGTGGTGGTGCCTGCTCCTTTGTGCCAGCAAGTGCTATTGGCTCTGCATGAGACGCATCCCGGAATCATGTGGATGAAAGCGCTGGCCCGCAGCTACATGTGGTGGCCAGGTATGGACAGGGAAATACAGGCCTGTGTCAAGCGCTGCCAGGCCTATCAAGAAACTCGACTGGAGCCTCCCAGGGCACCAGTGCAGCAGTGGGAATCCACCCACAAACCATGGTCCTGGCTACACCTGGACTTTGTGGGCCCCTTCCAAGGGCAAATTTTCTTCATTTTGGCGGACTCATACACCAAATGGTTGGAGGTGGTGCCAATCGCCTCCACCTCCTCCCAGGTGGCAATCCGGGCCCACCGCCGGATTTTCAGCATGCACAGCTTGCCCGACATAGTCGTGACAGACAACAGAACAGCCTTCACATCAGTGGAGTTCCAAGAATTTATGGGCCGCTATCTCATCTGGCACATCCGCTCCGCTCCCTTTCACCCAGCCACCAACGGACAAGCAGAAAGAATGGTGCAAACCATGATAGAGTCCCCCCGATGGATCGTCCATGGGGACTGGGACCACAGGCTTGCAGCTTTCCTTTTTGGCCATCGGGTGACCCCGAGCACCTCCACCGGCCGCAGCCCCGCAGAACTCCTCATGGGCAGGTGCCTAACCACCCAATGACAGGCTGCACCTAGACCAAGTCCCGGAACACCGCCCATCTCCAGAGAGCCAAGAGGCTCCCCGAGGATTCTTTCCCAGCGACCACATCTATGTGCAGAACTTCTCCAGCGGTCCTGCCTGGATTCCCGCCAAGTTTATCAGAGTTACAGGGCCCCTGTCCCACGAGGTGTCTACCGATGACAGCCAGGTACTTCGGAGGCACATAGACCAGCTCCACCACCGTCTTCTCCCAGCCAAGCCAGGTCTGCCATCAGCAATCTCGGAAGATTGTGACACAGCTGCCACGGCCACAGGAACCAGAGCCCACGAGGGAGCTCCCAGCGGCCAGCGAACAGATAGACAGACAAGTGGGCAAAGCACTGGAGCAAGTAGCCACGGACGACCCCAATGTCATGTCAACGCCGCTCCCATCTGCCAGCACCACGCCTGCAGCATCAGACCCGAGTCCCGAGACTGTGACTCCTCTGCCAGCACCGCAATGTTCAACCAGGGAACATCGCAAGCCAGCATACCTTGAAGACTATGTCTGTTAAGGTGCTTTGGAATTTAGGGGGGAGGGGTGTTATGTATTGAGATTGAATCATCCCTGATTGAATCACCCCAGAGACTGGCTGAGCTTGGAGTACAAGAACAATAGCTGACCAGGACTCTGGAATAAACCAATTAAGTAGTAATGTTATGCAAATAGCCTATCACTGGGAGTGGGGTGTGTTTGGGTGTGGCAATTGCATGTTATTTAACAGAGCTGAGGCTCTGGAGTCTTGTCTTGTAGTTTTGCTGAAATCACTGAATAGACACCCAGCTAACTTGTGAGGTCCGAGGTTCCTCCCTGAATTACAAATTGGATGGGAAGGGTGGTTCCTAGCTCAAAGACTTCCTAGTTCTATCTTTTAGTCCTGAACTTACTAGTTACCCTTCAAACTCAATGGGAATAATGATCCAGACCTAGCTGATTGAGACATGTCACCCCTCCCCCCAAAGACTCAGTATATTTACAATGGACACAAACATAGTTAAGCCAAATGTGGAGCATCAACAAAATCCAATCTAAATCAAGAGATTAGGTAACCAAAAAAAGCTGAGTGAGCAAACTCCAAAAACGTATAAACAGAGAAACCTAAATAAATGTATGCTTTAATAATAACATTAAAATATATTCAACAGTAGGCAACAGAACACAATAAAGTTTTTCCAGTGCCAAATAGCCAGTAAACCAATGTATGTAACAAATATATGAATCTAGCAGTATGAAGGCATTTATCACTTAACTAGTTTATTGTCAGACTCTTGAAAAAACTTTCCCCGACAACACTCTCTTGGCAGTGATTCGTTTATTGAGAGGTAAGGTTTGTCAAGCTAAGACGATCTGTGTCAGAACTGATCCTCTTGGCACCAGTTCTGGTATTATACATAATTCAAACAGCCCTCCCTTGTGACTAGGCCAATCACACCAACACATCCACCTCGCCAAAATCTACTGTGTACTGGTAGCCCTCCCCAGCACCCGCAAGCCTAATACCTAGCAGTGTCTGGTGTCCAAGGTCAAGCACACATTCTTCCCAGAGAAGGGAGGCCCCGCTTAACGCAGTTACAAGCTAGCGCACTTTTAGCAAAACAGTCTCCACACCCACACACTCACATGCTCACAAACTCCCCCCCACACCAGAATGACAAAAGACAATAGGTATACAGAACCAAAGGAAATAAAGAACTCCATGGCAAACGAGTCCCGAGTTTGACATTTATCAAATATCTCATATTTCATACAAGCCTATTCACAAAAAACAAATGTGACCAATTTTCAATCAGGCTGGACAACAGAGGCAGACCTGGAGTCTGCATCTACATTCTATAAATTAAAAGGCTTCCTAAAGTCCCACATTATATGTGAGATATTAGGTATGAAGCCAGATCAGAATCAGCAGATAAGATTTGTGTGCATAGAATCAAACAACGTAGACGAGGGAAATAAATGTCAAATAAAACTGTGATTTAATTAAAATAAGCTTTGTGCAATTATCCAAATGTAGGTCATGCAACTAACTGTGGTTAGGAAATGAGAATCTGAAACAACGATTTAAAGGTGGTTTATTAACCAACTCGATTTAACTATGGTTTTGCTTGATGTACGAACATGGACATCCTGGTTTTAAACTGTGTTTGTTCCTTTGTACTGCTCTTGCACAGACCTCAGCAACAGAGTGAAGGAGATGAAACCAGCATTTTGTCAAGGCAAACCAGGATATGGATGATCATGCAAGCTGAATCCTCATTTCACAAACGAAACATACCTAAAATAAATCATGCCTGCATGTTATGTCTGAACGGAGTCTAACCAAGACTTGTTTTTCTCTCAGTAACTAGGATTAAACCAACCTCAGCCTCTCTGTATAATTCAAACTCATTTGTTATGTATGAGGGCCGGATCTGACATAAATGTCACTTTGCTGGGCTGGGCCATGTGTGCCATAAAATGTAATGCCAAGTACCGGAGATATAAACTTTATAAAAGACACAGACAAACCCAATTGACAAAATTGATGTTTACTCAAAATACAAACAAAAGCAATTGACTCCTAACAGTGAAAACAACTGATTTACTGGGGAACCCACAAAAGCCCCAGTAAATGTATTTAATCCTGATGGATCGTCCATGGGGACTGGGACCACAGGCCACAGGTCAGAGACCCTTCGGGGTTCGAGCGGGATATAAATGGAATGATAAATAAATAAATAAATAATCGTATTGAAGACTAGTCCCCCCCCAGGGATACCATAAAAGGGGGAGTACCTTACACTTCCATACATACCAGTTGCTTGAGGGCTGGGTAAGAGCCCTGGATGGGCCTTATGCTTGACACTCATGGCATGTTACCAAACTGAGCACAAGAGCAAAGAGGATAGGAGGAAGCAAGTACATGAGCCTAGTAATTCACCAAGGTTGTGCCTATCACAAATGAGCTGAAATTCATTCATGATGTCTGACATATCTGAAATGGCTGAAGCACTTATAAAAAGTGCTGTATAAATGCCAGTTATCTTTTTTTGAAAATTATTTACATTATTTATAGTCCGCCTTTCTCAAAGGGAATCAAGGTGGATTACACATAGTGAGTCCGTACGACCAACAAAATGGGACGTGCAGTAACCAATGCATTAGTATTTTAGAAGTCTGGAACAACCAGAAAGAACTGAATCACACTATAAGTATTAACATGACACATGAAGCGGTATAGAAATTATAGACTAGGATCCTACTTAACAACAAGCTATAGGCAGCAGTACAGACCACAGTCTCAGTCATTTATCCAAGTAAGCTTGTGAACCATTTTGTACTGTGCAGCCTTATTGGCCGCACAGAAAAGCCCTCTTGAATAGTTCCGTTTTGCATAGTTTGGCCAGGAGAGTGGGAGCTTTCCTGACCTCCTCAGGCAGGCCATTCCACAAGGCAGAAACAGCACATAGTGGAGAAAGCACATGGGCAGGCAGTTGTCGATTTTGACCATTTGCAGGCTTGCCCATGCAGAAGCTCCTGCTTACATGAGTGTATTTGTTCTTGCAGAGCATAGGGAGTGAGGCGGTCCAGCAAACAAGAGGGGCCAAGGCCATGAAGGGCTTTGTATATGATAGCCAGTGCCTTAAACTGAGCCTGGTAACAAATGGGCAGCGAGTGGAGCGTCTGCAGAATGGGAGTAATATGCATGCTCTGTCTAGCTTCCGCTAATAGTCGAGCTGTGACGTTCTGGACTAGCTGGAGTTTCTGAGTTGGTTTTGAGGGGAGGCCAATGTACAGTAGCCTAGTCTTGATGTTACTATGGTGAGGATCCAGGTGGCCAGGTCAGGCCAGGTCATCTTATGGGCTAGGCTGAGTCGGTAGAAAGCCTTTTTTGCAGATGTATTACCTTGCTCTTCAGTAAATGAAGCTGGATCCAGTATGGCCCTAAGGCTTTTAACTGAGCCAGCAAGGGTCAGTTGAACTCCATCAGAAGTGGGGAGAACAATGTCCTTCAAGATCTCTGCCTTCCCAGCCAGCATTACCACTGTCCTTTCAGGGTTTCGTTTCAATTCGTTCACTTTTAGCCAATTTCTATCTAATGCCTGTTTTCAAGCTTTGTTAATCTCGACGCAGATGACTGAGGACAGAAATTGGGGGACCATAAAAGGGTTTCTACTGAGACCTCTTGCCCTTCCAGAAAAACAATAGGGGGGAAACTAACTCACCTACTCTCTTCCAAACTTCCATTGAAGCTGTATTTTCCTCCATCTATTCTGCTGATTTTTATGTACTGCTATAAGTGTAAGTTTATATTGGGTTTTATTACAACAGTTTGACAGAGCCAGTTATTGGTGAGGCACAGTTAGGATAGTACGTATAAAGGCTTTGGGTTCGCTGCCATGAGGTAAGTTTTGTCGTGAGCAAGAGCATGGAGGTAACTGAGAAAAGAGCTGTATAAAAATAACGAGGGGCGCAATCACACAAACAATTAGCGTGAATGCCATAGGCGTGAATGCCAGGCGGATTTAAAGGGTGCGATCGGACACGAACATCTGAGAAGCGCCCCGCACCCGTTGGCAACCTGTTTTGCTCCACTGCAGAAGCAGAGTAAGAAGACACCAGGGAAGTCCAGTAGCAAACTGACTTATTTTTGTGCAGGTTGTTTTTAAAGAATGGTTCTGCAGCAAAGGTCTTCAGGCAGTCACAGGAGAAGTTTGGCTAAGGCATGTAAACTTAAGCTCATTATGGCTTCAAGTTGTAATCTGAATGCCCTTTAATGCTTACAAAGAGGCTTTCACTGCTTAGCCACCAGGTTGGGTTATTTCATCCACACATACCTGGGACTCCACCCACACCAGCTTGCCCTTTTCTAAGTAGCAGAACAAGCTCTGCTCTTCAATGGAGACAGGCCTCACAACTGGGTACTCCATCCTCTCCAAGAGGTATTGCGAAACATCTCTGCGGAATTGCATTAAGTCCCACAGGGCCCTGATGGGAAGTTGGCAGAGAGTTCCACCAGGTCGGAGCCAGGGCTGAAAAAGCCCTAGCTGTGGTCAAGGACAGCTGGATATCTCTGGGGCCAGGGATCACCAGCAGATTGCTCTCAGCAGAGCATAATTCTCTCCCAGGGACATACCAGAGGAGACAGTCCCAAAGATACGCTGGTCCCAGAGCATTTACGGCCTTAAAGGTCAGTACCAACACCTTGAATCTGACTCAGTACTCCACTGGAAGCCACAGTAGCTGGCGCAGCACAGGTTGTATATGTGCCGTCCTTGGCATTCCCATCAGGACTCGCACCGCCGCATTCTGGATCAGCTGGAGTTTCCGGGTCCATCTCAGGGGAAGGCCAGCGTAGAGTGAGTTACAGTAGTCTAATCTGGAGGTGACCTTCGCGTGGATTACTGTGGCTAGCTCAGGGTGCGACAGGAAAGGGGCTAGTTGCTGCACTTGGTGTAGATGGAAAAACGCTAGTTTGGCAATATTTGTGACCTGGGCCTCCATAGGTAAGGAGGCATCCAGGGCCACGCCCAAACTCCTGATGGATTGCACCAGTGTTAGTGGCACCCCATCAAAAGTGGGAAGTCTATGCCCCAGCCCTGAGGCACCCCCCCCCAGCCACAAAACCTCTGTCTTCATCAGATTCAGATTCAGCCTATTCTTTTTTAACCATCTCACCAAAGCCTCCAAAGCCTCAGCCAAATTAGAAACTGGGCGGTAATTGGCTGAGTCAGTAGGATCCAAAGATTTTTTTTCAAGAGCGGTACTACCACTGCCTCTTTCAGTCCCTCTAGATAGACCCCTGTCTCCAGCGACAGATTAACAATGTCTATCAGTGGGCCCCATATCCTCTCACCACCAGCTTTCACCAGCCATGAAGTACATGGATCCAAGAGGCAAGTAGTTGGCTTAACAGCCCCCAGGATCCTGTCAACACTGGCAGAGGAGAGCAGGCTGAAGTTATCAAAAACTGAATCTGAAGGTGGCCAAGGGGCCTCGAGTTCATGTGTTGTATCAACATTTTTTGCATTTTCTACACACTACAATTATGGGATGGGGAAAGGAATACTAATACCCTAACACTAATACTATGGGTGATGGGTAAAGTAGCTCTAATACATATATTTACTTGATAGGGAAAGGAAAACTACCATTCTAATCTATTTCATCTACTGGATTTGGGGAAAGGAAGTCTAATACATGTCACGATCTGAATAGTTGAAAAAAATAATCCTTTTTAACCTAATATTACAAGTTATACAAAGATTTGGTTCAATTATAATAGTACACATTTAATAGCTTAACACAATTACTGCCTTTAGTACTATTGTCTTAGTCCTTGAGTCTTTTCTTCTTGTGTTTCTTTGTTTTCAGGAGTTTGGGAGCAGCTTCTCCTTTCTCCGATTCCGATGATTCTGATGACGTGGAATTTTGGCTTGTTGAATCCTGTGAGTAGGATTCTTCATCTTTTTCCTCCCCATCTGGTTTTAAGTTTTTTTCCTTCTGCTTCTTTTTTATATTAAGCATTTGATCCATAAATGTTTCCGTTTTTGGAACAGAGTCTATTTTATATTTTTTTGTCCTGGTAGTTGAAGCTCAGCCCTTTCAGGAATAGCCATCTGTATGGTATTCCCTTTTTTTGCAGAGTGAGAGTGAGCATCCTGTAGAGTTTCCTCCGTTTTTTAACTTCAAAGGGGATGTCTTTAAAAAATTTTACATCTTCATTCTTGATTTTTAAGGTTTTTCCCATTGTTGACTTTAGCACCAGTTCTCTGGTAGATCGTTTCATGAATTTTAGGTATATTTCCCCTGGGAGTTTTTTTTTTCTTTATAAAGTCCGGATAAGTCCTATAAGCCACATCCATCTCTTTTATTAAATCTTCTTGTTTATAATCCATTAATGGGGCCAAGGCAACCGCCAAAAGTTCTTTTAAATCCTTGTTTTTCTCTTCAGGGATCCCATGGAAACGTAGAACGTACATGGATCATTCCAGCTGGAGCTGTATTAGTTGCGTTTTATCAGAGGATCTCCCCTTCTCTGCTTCATCCACCCTTTTGTTAATGCTCTCAGTCTGTTTTTCCATCTTTTTCAATGTTTTCTCAGTTGCTGAGGTTCTTTTATCCATTTGATTCAATTGTTTTTGGACATTGTTCAGTTTAGTGTTGAGATTAGTCAGCTGGTCCATTAGGGGGCACAGTGCATTTGCTAACAGTGAAGAAAAGTCTGTAGTTACTTCCTGATTCTCGGAGGGAGTCGTTGGTATGTTATTTCCGATAACCATTTTTTTCTCCGGTGCCCTCCGTCCTCTCCCAGCCATAATATCAATAAGAAGTAAGTTTTCCAAAACAAGACAAAAGTTATGCAATTTAATCCTGCTTTGTATACTTTAGCAGTTTTTGCATTCGCTTAACTTCTTATGTGCTTCTTTTAGTTCAGTCTTTTTATTCCTGATTTAAAACTGTTTTTAAAGTTTACTCAAAAGAAGGGAGGGGGTGCTTGAATTCCTCTCCCCCAGCTCTTTCAAACTTAGGCACTTCTAATTACTACCAAGGTTCAGTTCGCTTTTTTCACCTGAGCTTTGCTTAACTCACAGTTTGGAGCCTTGGAGATCTTTTGGAAGCATTTTTAGAAGTTTGATCGTGATCGCTTGCTCCAGCAGTCGTCTCTGAGCACCATACTGGCTCCGCAGTGATGGTAGCTTTCTGGGAAGAAGGTGAGCCTCGATTCCTTGGCTGTCGCCTTGGAAGAGGCTCTCCTCAGCTCCTCAGGCTGGGGGTCTCCTACAGAGACCCCGGAGAGGTCCGGGACAAAATCGGACCCCTCCTGTCAGCCGGGTCTCAGCATGTCTCCATCAGAGCGAGACGGGACGCGTCCAAGCGGCGAAACGCTTAAACCAGAAGTCATATTGTATCAACATTGGCAGGTAAGTCACAGCAGAGTGACAAGATTTTATCTGCAAAAAAGCTCGCAAATGCCTCACAGCTAATAGCTGAATTACTAATCTTTTGGTTCCTCTCTGAAAGGGTTGTCAAAGATTGTGCCGGGCATGAGCTAGCTGAATAGAATTCCCTCTTCGCAGCCTTCACCACCACCTCATAGGCTTTCATAAGTGTCCTATAAACTGTTCTTGAGGCTTTGTTGTGAGCACACCACCAAACTCACTCAAGTCGTCTAAGGCCTATTCTGCATCTAGCATTCGCTCCACTGTTCCAGTGTGGGTTTGCTAGATGCAGAATGGGCCTAAGTTCTCATTTCATCCCCCTGAGTTCCATAGTATACCAAGGAGGTGGTTTTTGACAAGAACGAAGAGGACGTCAGGGAGCAACTACATCGATGGCTGCAGAAAGACAGGCGCTCCAGTCTTCTATCAGCTCATCTAATGAGCTGCCAGAAGGCATCGGATCCTGCAGAGCATTCTGGAACCCAATTGGGTCCATTATTCTCCACAGACAAGCATAAATCAGCTCATCACCTAGACAGGGGGGAGTCGGAACTGTTGGAAAAATTGGCAAAATAGTTAAATATTCAGAGATTGCAATGGGTCTTTGCTTCACTCGAGAGGAGGTATTTTCTTCTATGTAAAATCTTTATTTCTAAGGGAAGGGTTCACAGGAAATCTACAAAACAGCAAAGACACCTAAGACTATATATTTACATTTTGACCACATGGTCTACAACACTGGAGATTCTTCTTCTTGTTCCCTAGAAGGAAATCACCTGAATGCATTAACCAATGACTGTTAGTAAATAGACTTCAGTTTCTGGGCTTCCAGGTCAGTCTAAACAATAGCACACAAGGTAAACACACATTAACCCTATAATGACTGAATTTTAGACCTTGCAACACACGTATTTCCAAGAGGAACAACCAGCCGGGCCTTCAAAACCAAGTGATCTGATCATGGCACTTCCTCCTTTGCAGTCAGATCCATATCCGTCCCCATGCCAAAGATCAAATCCAGTGTGTGGCCCGCTTGGTCTGTGGGACCTGATACAAATTGGGAGAGCCCCAGGGCTGCCATGGAGGACACCAGGTCTGAAGCCTGGCTGGAGGTGGCAGCCTCATCAGCATGGATGCTGTCCCATGTTTCCTTGCTATACTGTGCATCAAGTACACTATTTCTAATATTCACAAGCCGCTTCAAAAGCCAGAATAATCCAATCTAAGATCTACTTCACTAACTGTTTAGAATTTTCTCCAGGGGATGCCAGCCTCCAGGTGGGACCTGGGGATTCTCCGGAATTTCAGCTGATCTCCAGGCTAGAGAGATCTATTCCCCTGGAGATAACGGATGCTTTGGAGGGTGGCCTCTATGGGATTGTATCCCTCTGGGGTTTCCATCCTCCCCTGGCTCCACCCCCAAATTTCCAAGAATTTCGCAGCCTGGACCTGGCAACTCTACACCCCTTATCCCCCACCTGTGGCCAGGGGGAACCTGGCAGCCCTATTTTCTGCTAATTACTGCTGCTTTCTTCTGCTTTTGTGCAGTCAAGCCTTTTCTTTGGTGCAGAATTCGGATAAGACCTTTGCTTTCTGTCACTTGCTGTTGGATTACAGGATTTTGGGGGATGGTTTTATGATGTGACAATTTAATTCACTCTGCTGAAGTTGCTGCCTTGGTGGATTTCCATTATTAGGGCCTTGATACAAAGCCTGGCACATAAATAGTGCTTATACCATTGTCATATGCCCAGGATGAAGCTGGTTCTCAGGAAATTTGCCTAACGTGATTATATACAAATGCTTATATTGCAGGAATGTCAAGCAATTTATTGTGCCCCTCGTGGTTATGTGAAATGGAACAAATCACAAGGCTGAATCAGACAGCCAGTCCATGACTCTGAGGGACATGAGTTGCTTGAAATTCCCACGCAGTCAGGTCCCCCTCCTACAGCAAGCCAAATCTTGTGCAGCATCCATTATACATCTCATTTGAATACTATGGGAATGGGAAAGCAACAGTTATCTCATAACAGATTGACCCAGGAAAATGCAGTTTTTCTACTTGTGTAATACCATATTCTCCTTTGTTTAACATGTGTTTAAAACTTACGTTTTGCTCAGACGACAGATGTTTCAAATTTTTGTGATCCTCGTCCTATTACATTACTTATCAAAGGTATTATCCTACTGATTCCATTGATTTGTATGCAAGAAGGGCAGACTATATATAATGTAAATATATATTGTTTAATCTTTATTTGTTGTATGTTCTATCCTGCTCTTAGTGCACTGTTTTCTACCTTTGTAATTTCATTTTCTGCATAGTTTGACATATCAAGCCTGATAAAATGTTCACCTTTCCTAATTTTTTGTGATCCTTGTCCTGTTGCAGTCCTTATTAGATCTCTCATGCTATTGTTTTACACTGCACAATCTGCTTTGGGTCTTAGTGCAAAAGGCTGACTATAACTAAAGTAAGGTAAATTGCAGCTAGGAATTAGGAAAAGGCTTTCCTCCATTGTTGTTAAAATGCCTGTTTCATTTGCATCAGGTAGTAGATCAAAGTCTGAGTTCAGTGGCACCTTTAAGACCAACAGTTTAATTCTCAGTGTAAGCATTCGTTTGCATGGACGAAAGGTGCCACTGGACTCAAACTTTGTTCTATCAGGATAGTAGATTACCTTAACTTTTGCCATGGTATGCTTTTTGTACATTAGCAGCAGCAGAAATCAAAGTATGAGTGAAGTGTAGTGGGTTAGACGCGTAAAGAAAGCATGGAGGCTGATGTAGTGATCAGCATGGCTTTACTGGTACACAACAAGACTAAAGACTAACGGCCGGCAGGCCAACTATATACACAGTCCAGGGGCTTCCCCTGGTCCCATTGGTGGGTTTAAATCTCCCGCCAAGGTCCCATTGGTTCCCCCCAGTGGAGGGACTAGAATCCTAGTCCCATTGTTGTGCCGGACTGAAGCTCAGGAGTGTGCGCTGACCTCCGGTGGTGGTCAGCGGACACAACATCCCTCCCCCCATAGTCCGCCCCCCCCCCTAAGTCACGTAGTCCTTTAAGTACGATGGGGACCTTCGTACTCTAGCTGGCCGTCGAGGGGTGGCCCCTCGTGCTTCCGGAATTCCGACCTCCGGGCCGGGTTCTGAAGAGGGAGCTGGTGCTCCTGCTTCCGCCGCCTCCGGAACGGGGTTTTCCTCGACCGAAGCTGGGGCCGTGGGGTCCTGTGCCTGGTGCTCCTCGGCTGGCAAGTCCTGTGCAGTCGCCTCGGGTGTGGTCTCGCTAGGTTCCGTCTGCTGTCTCGTCTCTTCATCTGTCTGGGGCTCCGGTAGCACTCGCTGTCTGAGCTGGTCGATGTGCCTTCTCCATATCTGCCCGCACTCCATGGATACCTCGTACATCACGGTACCCAGGGGCCGGAGTATGCGGCCCGCAATCCACTCCGGACCGCGGCCGAAGTTTCTGGCGAGAACCGGGTCCTCTGGGAAGAACCCCCTTGGTGCTTCCCTCTGCTCGACTGCGTTTCTTTGGTCGGGGGCCCGGTCGGGGTGCAGGCGGTCCAAAAGGATCGTTGGCTTTCGACCCATCAGTAGTTCTGCTGGGCACCTTCCGCTGACAGGGTTGGGAGTCGTGTGCTGGGTCAGGAGGAATCTGGCGATGCGGCATTCCCATTCCCCTTCCACCATCCGGCTCAAGGCCTCCTTTGCGGTTCGGACCATTCGCTCCGCTTGGCCGTTGGTTGCGGGGTGGAACGGCGCTGACCGGACATGTCGGATCAAGTTGCTGCTGAGGAACTGCTGGAATTCCTCGGACGTAAAAGCCGTCCCGTTGTCCGACACGATGGTGTCCGGCAGCCCGTGTGTGGCAAAGAGTCCTCGTAGGGCGCGGATGGTGGCTTTTGCGGACGTTGCAGCCACGGGGCTTATTTCCAGCCACTTTGAGTAGGAATCCACCGTGACCAGGAACAGCCGTCCCTGGAATGGCCCTGCGAAGTCTATATGGAGCCGGGACCACGGGGTACGGGTGGATTCCCACGCCTGCGCTGGTGCCCCCGGTGGGCTGGGTCTCACCGCCTGACAGGGCTGACAACGCTTGACCCATGCTTCCACCTCTGCGTCGATGCCGGGCCACCAGACGTAGCTTCTTGCCAGCCCTTTCATCCGGACGATGCCCGGGTGAGCTTCATGCAGTGCCTGGAGGACCCTCTGGCGTAATGCGTGTGGGACCACGACCCTGTCTCCCCATAGCAGGCATCCCTTGTGTGCAGAAAGTTCGTCCCGCCGGGTAGCATACGCCGCGAACTCAGGGTCTGTCTTCTCAGGCCACCCCCTCACCACCCAGCCCAGAACCCGGGATACCACGGGGTCCCGAGCCGAGCGGCGGGCAATGTCCCGCGCTTGCAACGGGGCCTCCGGCAGGCCCTCCAGCTGAAGGACCCGGAAGGCTGGGGCCGGGTCCTCAACCACCTCAGGTAGTGGGAGGCGGCTAAGAGCGTCCGCGTGGCCCATGGCTTTCCCGGGGCGGTGCAGGAGCAGATAATTGTAGCCAGCGAGGAAAATAGTCCACCTTAGGACTCGCGGCGAGAGAACCTGCGGCGTCCGGCGGTCGGGCGCGAAGAGGCCGAGGAGCGGGCGATGGTCTGTGACAATGGTGAACGGCCTGCCGTATATGTAGTCGTGGAACTTCTTGACCCCGGCCACAATTGCGAGACCCTCCCGGTCGATCTGGGCGTAGTTCCGCTCCGCCGCAGAAAGGGTTCGAGAGTAATAAGCGACCGGGACCTCCCTGCCGTCGGCCAAACGGTGAGCCAACACAGCCCCGACCCCGTAAGGCGAGGCATCGCATGCCAAAACCACCGGTAATGTCTCATCAAAATGGGCCAGG
>NW_015165830.1:788017-806928 GCF_001447785.1 Gekko japonicus
ATGCCGAAAGAAGGCCTCCAAAGGCACCCATAGTGACCTGGGAGGTTCGTATGGGCATAGGGGTATGTTGGTCCCCAGCCATATAGGGCCATGAGCCTATGCTCTTTTAGGGGGAGTGCCGCCTTATCCAGAACAGGAGACACTTCAGTCCCTGCATCGATTCTTCTGGCTACCAGCAACACCTCCCTTTTGTTGGGATCCAGCTTGTTAGGCCCTGCCAGCCCTCAGACTGCCTCCAGGCATCAGCCCCCAGTGCCTGCATCCCTCCCCGGGATCCATGGGACGTGAAAGGTAGAGCTGAGTATCTATTTACATATTGGCGAGAGCCTAGCCCAAATATCTGGATGATCTCTCTCAGCAACGTCCTGTCGATGTTAGAAATCGTGGGAGACAAGACAGAGCCTTGGGTGCCAAGTGTGGGCCAGAGGCCAAGATGGCCTGGCCGATGCAATTACTGAGAAAACAGCCTGACGTCTGTAATCCTCAACGTAAAGGGGGGGATGTTGGCATTTCCCATGAGCCGCTTACAGTTATCATGAAGAATGTAACTGGTTAGAGAGCTGGGTGAACGTGGGAGGTTAGTGCCATACATACTACTGTACTCTGGACTGGTGGAAGTTCCCTACTATTGTTATTTCCAGGGCTGGATGTAATCTAGAGAAAAGCACCAAAGCCACAAGATGTAATAACGAGTGTACAGTGGTGTTCTTAGTGATTCCGGGGTCCTCCTGGGCAAAAAGCATGGATGGGGCCTCAGAATCACTGAATGTGGTGGGTGGGGTTGGTTTTAGGACAGCTCTCCCTGCCAGCAGCTATTCTACCACTTGAAAAGGTACGAGGAGAACAGGAGCCCCTCGTGCCACTGTACGGCAGGGTGGCATTTCAAAATCACATGTTTTAGGCTTTAAAATGGCAGTGCCTTCCACATGTCCAACCGACATGTCAAGTTTGGCCCTTAGGCAAAATAAGAGAAGGTATGCCACATTTCAAGAGTATTTGTGGAGAGGAATAGTCTGTGGTGGCCATCTTGTTGCGAAAGGTGGTATTTGCAGATGGCCAGGTTAAGAGGAAAGCTAAGTGATGGGTGATGTTCCAGTGGACTTAAAGAGGGGCAATGGCTCTGAGCATTGACAACAGAGGTCTGTAAAAGCAGAGTGATTATATACACATGTCCCACTGAAGCCCCCAGACAGGTGCTAATGTTGTACGCACAGTTTATAAAACACCTTATACTCTGCCACTGACTAACAGGTTTGACTTGGTGGGTGTACTTAGCACTTCTATGGTGCATATGTTAAGTGCCATTTTATGATTCTAACATCATGCCATTGAAGTGTAGTGGGTTAGACGCGTAAAGAAAGCATGGAGGCTGATGTAGTGATCAGCATGGCTTTACTGGTACACAACAAGACTAAAGACTAACGGCCGGCAGGCCAACTATATACACAGTCCAGGGGCTTCCCCTGGTCCCATTGGTGGGTTTAAATCTCCCGCCAAGGTCCCATTGGTTCCCCCCAGTGGAGGGACTAGAATCCTAGTCCCATTGTTGTGCCGGACTGAAGCTCAGGAGTGTGCGCTGACCTCCGGTGGTGGTCAGCGGACACAATAATGAGTGTAATATAAATGCACAGTATATGCTATGAACAATCATGGCATTTATTCAATTAATTCTATGGTATATAGCCTCATTTGGGATTTGTATGTATAATACACAATGTTTTTTTTATTTTGTAGGCTTTCCTGTTGTCCTTTCTGCCTTTCTCAATGGCTAGGGCCATTACCTTTTGCATCTTAACGAACTGATTGATTGACATATAGTTTATATCCCAGCCGAGATACCATCATTGCAGGACTGAAGAGGGATTGGATTTAGAACACCCGCACTGCCTTACTCCTTGAGAATGCCACTTTCAGTGTTTCTAGTGAAGTGTCCACTCCTAATAAGCATGTCACCCTTCTACATGCATTTTGCCGCTTTGGGGGCTGTTTCTTGCTCAGGCACATACAAAACTACTGTAATAACTTTTATGTGTTGAGATCTGTCAGTCAAGAACAGTGATTTCTTTTTACAAATCATTTAAAGGTAATGGCAATTCAACAAATAAAACCACAGCACCTACACTTTAGAAGACTCTTTCGATCCATAGGTACTGGTATCACTTCATAAGGTACCATTGTAATCCCTGAAAGATTAAAGGTACTTGAGTTATTTATTTTGTGTATGTGTGAAAATGTATGCTTAGTGCCATGGCTGTAAACTTTTGGGGTGGAAACAGGACACTACAAAATAGATGCGGTAGCTTCAGACTGTCTCTGCTTCTTCTTGCCTTGGGCAACTTGTGGGGACACCACTAGGTAGGATTACAACAGAGGTTTCCCCCTTACTTTTCTGGTCTGGGACTCTTAATCTTCTCCTTTGCTCTCTTTTGGCATGATTGTCTCAATGTGAAATTGTAGCAGGAATTAGGGGTGTGTCCCCTAATATGCAAAGAAGTTCCTGCTACAAAAAGAGCCCTGTATAAAACTATGACCTTTACTAAGAATTTACTTAGGAATATGACCTTTTAATGGTTTCTGGTCCTACTTTCCCTTCATTCAACCAGGGCTTCACTCAAGTACCTATCTATCAAGTACATTTCTATCGTGCCTTTCCTCATTTATTATATTAACTTCCTTAAAAAAATATATATTTCTCCACTGGTTTCAGCTTGTGTAGTTTCCCTGTTGATGCTGCTGATACAGCACAGCGGCAACACAGCTTCCGCATGGTAGGTTTCCCTGCCCCCATCCCTCTGCAAAGGCCATCCTCCCATCCTGGACTTTTCCAGGCAGAACTAAGTGCACACCAGGGGGCAGTGCCCCTTTAACCTCCAATCCACCTGTTGGGAGGTGATTGTTAGAATATACAAGATCTGCTGTCTGCATGAAGTAAGAAGGATAAGAAGAATATCCTACAGGGGGGCATCGGAGGGCTTAAGTAGCTAACATAGTCAGATTAAGGACTTCCTGGTATTTTCTCCTGTCTCCTGATTGGCTCATTGGAGACTTCCTCTTTTTGAGCCCACTTCCTCCCTAGTTGTTAGTTACACAGTTAGATAGCACCTTCTTTCTCCTCTCCTCTGTTTACTCTTTCAGCGGCTTGAGCTCTGCTCCTTTTTGCATATTTAAAACTCTTCCAACAGTGATGCCATGGCAAGCCACTGCCCACACCCCACCGAGTCCAGCATGAAGTTTACCTGTGATGGGCGGTGGGTGGGAAGTGGCAGCAGAATCATTTGCCCTATGGCGCCTGGGAAATGGCTTCTCTGTGGGCTGAGCCAGCAAAATCTGAACTTTTCCCTCTAGACAGCAGTGAAAAACTTCACAGCAAAGCAGGTTTGGGAAACATCAGAGAAAAGTCAGGGAAACCCAGGGGGATGGATGAATGCCCCAATGATGCTGTGGTGAAGCAGGAAAAAAACCAATTTCCCAACAGCATCAAACCCATGGCAAATGACCCTGATGGGAACGGTTATTCTCTCAAGGCTACCTGCAGTAAAGTACAGAATTGGTTTGTTAATGATGTAGCAAGAACTGTCCTTTTGTCTGGTAAATGTTACATACAGCTACAAGAACAATCCTGTTAATGGTGGAACTTCTTTTCTGTTGTGAGTCTCCACTCTTTAGGTTCTTTCTCAGGATTGTGGGAACCACTGTGGGTGATAGATTTTTAAACACATATCTGAATTCTTCCCTCTAACCATGACAGCAGCTGGTAACATCATAATCACCACCATTTACTAGATATTGGAGGAAGTAGCAGGTGAACAAATTGTATGAGTCAATGAGCATTAGGAAGCAGGTAGCAAATCACCTCCTGAACCTTGGATTAAAAAGCCTCCTCTCAGACACAGATGGGCAATATGAACGCACTTGAGCTAGATCACAGCGGGGGCACTTCAACCATTGGGATTACTTGGCCAAAGAAGCACCTGTCCGAGGAACTGTGATCACCGGGGAGCAGGTTCTTTCAGAAATATACATTTCTTTTAACTGAATTTTAAGAGTCCCTTGTCAGGAATTCACAGATTCCCAGTTCCATGTTTAGTTTGGCACTCACAGGCCTAGTATATAGTCCTGTTATGCTGTAACCAGCCACCTTCACCTCCAAGCCAGCAGAATTTACTCACCTTTCTGAAGGACTTTGTTGATAAAGCAGAGTCCAGTCATGGATAACTGGGATTTCAAGTCACACAGTGTCTGTTTGAGCCCAACGAAACTGGTGGGGTCCTCACATTTCAGACCAATCAAAGCTTCTTTGCACCCAGACATTGCCTTTATTTTTGGGAAGTCCTGTAAGAGTAACCAGGTTTTAGAAAATATTATAATTCACCAAAATAATTTTTAGAGCACTGAATTTATATTTCCTTGGCACAGAAACTGGATTTTGTGTCTTTGGCTCTAAATCTATGTGCTTTCAGACATGCTTTATGTTCTCTATATACTATAACTGCCATTATAAGAAGTGACATATTTAGCTTGTTAAACTGAACATATTAAATATCGTGATTAATATATTGTCAGACTTTTACCTTTTGTGCTTATGATGCAAATGCCTGAGATATTTACAGTTTTTAACATTTTCCCTTTCTGATTATCCAAAAGAACATGGATCAGTAACTAGACTGCCTTGTCTAGTGGAGGATGCAGCTATCCTTTTGGGAGACTAAACTTTATTTTGGTAAAAATGCATTTTTGGAAATCCATGTTTGTGGATGCCCAAACTTAGGGGTGCCACACCTCCAGGAGGTACCTGGAGATCTTTCAGAATTACAACTGATCTCCAGACTAAATAGATCAGTTCCCCTGGAGAAAATTGCTTTGGAGAGTGGAATCTATGGCATTATACCCTTATGAGGTCCGTCACTTCCTCAAACCCAGCCCTCCCCAGGTTCCACTCCCAAGTCTCTGTAGAGGACAATTCAAAGGTTCAAGTGATTTTCTAATTATTATTGCTGATTTCCAGGAACCTTTGGGAAAGATTCTTTGGGGCTCTCCTGGAGAATTAACAAACAGTTTAAATCACTAAGCAGAGTTGTAAAGAAAACAGGTGTTTTAAATCAAACTTAATTGACATGTTCCAGCCCTTGCTTCAAAGAAAAGGTAGCAAAGTAGTTTTTCTTAAGGCAACTTAACCAATTTTCAATTAGGACATACTTTCCACCCGTCATAAGTGAAGATTTATGAGAACCTCTCTATTTCAAAGAGTTCAGAAGTTCATTTCAGCTTCTGAGTTTTAGTAATTTGAAATAGGCTTAGAGTGTTGTAACATATCAACACTGAACTATTGGAATCTACAAGCAATATCTGTCTGTTTGCCTTTTCAGCCTATTTTAAAGAAGAAAAGACTTTGTATTTTAATTGGGATAACAGAAAGCACCATGATAATTGTCAAAGCTATAGATTGATGATTCTATCCTTTATTCCACAGGAACTAGAAAATAACTGGTCAAGATATTTTTATACACTTAAAACTGACCTGGCAAGGATCCATGAGCTTTTATAGCAAAGAATAATTGTTAAAAGGTAAATGTCTCTGAATGTTTATAGCTGAGAATGAAAGCTTATGGATAAAATGTTTCTGAATGTTTATTAAAAAGAAGAAAACTAGTTAAGGTTTTAATTTTCTAATAAAGAATTGTGTTTAAAGCTTACAAGCTGCTGACAAGAGCAAAAGTTGGAAAATGACCAAGAGCTGACCAGGTGTGTGTGGAAAACCCAGCCAAAATAGAAGACATTAATCATGGGCAGGTCAGCTAAAGAAGCTAATTAAAAGGGTCAATTAAAAATGCAGAAATTGTATTATAAAAGGGTGACTCCTGCTGGTTAAAGTAAAATAACATATCTTGACAAAATAAGGAAATTTAAAGGTTTAAATATTCTGTAAAAATTCCCTGATGAACCAAAAATAAAGAATAATGTGTAATACAATGTATCTACAGAAGCTTTATGCCATAGGCTACTTTGAAACACTAAAAGAGTTTAATTCTTTAGAATGTCATTTAAATGATATATGTTTTCATATTTTTGTATACCCTTAGTGAAAATAAGCCTATAAAATGCTTTAAGAATATTGTTATACTTTTATATGCATGTATCCATGTAAAAGAACCATTTTTGTAATGAAAACATTTAAATTTTGTACTAAAAATGAACTCAGCCCGAGAGTTCATTTAAAAGTGAAAGGAGTCTTTGTAGGCAGCCAAGAAAATGAACAGATGTATAAATCAATATAATGAGACAAACACCTGCATTGTAGAGTTGAGACACAGCCAAGTAACATCCTGTTTGTCAAACATGTGATTGATGACTGACCAGACAAGGAGATCTGAACTGAGCATGTCTAAATGATGTCAACAATGATGTAAAGTTGGGAGGAACAAGAATATATGTCTGCTCCCTGTATTTGCTCACTGAACATCTATGCTGAATTTCTTTGCTGTGAGATGTTCCTTATTCGAATAAATCTTTTTTTTTACCCTTTATTGCCTGGAATAGTTTATTTCACTGTGTGGTTTATTGGCTAGCCACACAAGTCAAAGAACCTTAGCACCCTCAGGGCATTGGCATCACTTCCAAGAATTTCCCAACCTAGAGCTGGAAACCCTAGCCTGAACTACATATTCCATATAGTGCCCAGTGTTCCCTCTAAGCTGAGTAAGTGTGAGCTAGCTCACAGTTTTTCAGCCTCCAGCTCACACATTTTTTGTCTTAGCTCAGGAAGGAGGGCTCCAGAGCAAGCTAATTTATGCAGTAGCCATATTGCTTGCTCACAACGTTAATGCCAGTAGCTCACAAAGTAGAATTTCTGCTCACAAAACCCCACAGCTTAGAGGGAACATTGATAGTGCCCACTCCCAGATATTCTAAATACTTTTTTCCCCTTTTCCAAATGCATCTGCTGGGGCTGCTTTTTCATAAGAGAGAATGGTGTTGAGGGTACTTTAAAAAAAACCCAAAACTTTCCATCCTTGCTGCTTTCTGATTAAAAATGCAACCCTCAAGCTGGTTTTACTTAGTAAAAAAATAGGGGGATACTTGTAAGCTTTCCCTAGGAGAGGTAAAAGTAAATTGTGGTTGTTTTCCAGCAGGACAATTCCAGGAGCACTTACCTTCTGTGCAGTTGCCTGCCTTAAAAAAAAAAACTCCCAAAAAAAAGCAACAACAAAAAAAAACCCCACAGGCCCAGCTCCAGTGGCTGTATTTGAAAAAGAAAAAAAGTATTTTTCACAATCACAGAAGTACATATAATGGCCTGTATCCATATTCTTCTCAGTTCCTGCAACCCTTTCTGACCTTGTGGAAAGATCATATGTGGGGTGGAAGGACTAGGGTTGCCAAGTCAAAAAAACTCACCGGCGGGGGAGCCTCGCTGGGCTCCGGGAGCCGTCCTCGGATGTGCGCACGCACGCCGCCAGCGCGTCACCAGAAGTGATGTGTGACGTCAACCACGTTGGGGGCGTGGCCCGGATTGTCGGAGGGAAAACCATAGAGTTTTCCCTCTGACGATCCGGGCCACGCCCCCAACGTGATCGACGTGGTTGCGTCACCTCCGGTGATGCAGCCACGCTGCGCTTCGGTGGGTGGAGTTCCCCCTGGGGCCCAATTCCGCGGCGGCGGAAATCAGGCCTCCAAAGTGGGGGTTTACCCGCCCCAACTTGGCAGCCCTAGGAAGGACCCATGCAGTGGAATAGCCATGTGGCTTGGACTGCTGCAGGGGTGAGGGAGAAGGAGGTGAACTGGCTTCCTCTGTGTCTTCTGTAAGATCAGTTCCATTGATGGAACAGGGAGTAGGGTGTGATAATGATTTCAAGCCCCTCTGCATGGCAGTGTTGCAGCCAGCATGACTGTTCTTCCGCATACATTCCCACAACTTCACAAATGACCTTTCTGGGGTACAGAAGGGGCTCCTGGAATGGGGAGGAACAAGGGGAAATTCTGCCTGCCTGCCTGCCTTCCATGCATGCATGATTGGATGCAGGCCAACAGATATTTCTGTCACGAGATAATACAAACATGGGCCCTTTGTAAAGGAGAATAAACGTGTATGTGTGTGTGTGTGAATACTTCACTACTCCTATATCCCAATTATCCCCTGCAAATCCTCTGTTTCCAAGCTACCTTCCTGTTTCCCTTCCAAGTGGGATTTACTTCTGCTTTTAGGGCCTTGCTAGGAAGAAAAAAATTAAGATCAACCTGGAGGGGGATATTTGCAGGGAAGAATTGCATATGCCCTCCTAGTCAACCCTGCCCCAAACATTAGCATTACAAGGGAAATATATGGGTTTGGGAATTTCTAATGTTTTTCCTTTCTAATGTTAAAATGTTGAAGGACAAGATGATGGGACACAGGTAATAAGGAAAAGTGATAAGATGGAATGGAAGGGAAAGATGAGAGCTGGAAGGAGGTAACAGGAGCTTGGACAGAGTGTGCTGAACACTTCCTGCAAAGAACAGAGCAGATGGAGATAGGAAGGAGTACAGGTCCTCGGTCCTGGGTAATGTGAACTATTTTGGGATACCAGTTGAGAGCCAGTGAGATACAGTGGGTAGAGTGTTACTATATTTAAATGTGGGAAACCAGGTTAAAATTTCAGCACATCCAACCTTGAAACACATTGGGTGGCCTTGGGCAAGTCACTACAAATCTCCTCAGAGGAAGGGCGGATGGAAATGTCATGAAGAAATAAATACCAAAGATAATCCTGTGTGAGCAAAAAATGATCCTTGGTGGGTAGTCATCATACTATTACTATCAGATTAAAAGAACATCTGAATATTTACTGGTCAAAAATATCTAAAGCCATTTGAATAGTGCTTCACTGCTGTTTGTCGCTAAGGGCTAACATCAGGGCCAGTTAAAGACATTTAGCCACCCGAAGAATGGTACATCCATTATAGGGTTGCCAGGTCCGAGTTGGGAAATACCTGGAGACTTTGGGGGCGGAGCCAGGAGAGGGCGGGGTTTGGGGAGGGGAGGGGCCTCAGCATGGTACAATGCCATAGAGTCCACCCTCCAAAGCAGCCATTTTCTCCAGGGGAGCTGATCTCTGTCAGCTGGAGATCAGTTGTAAAAGCGGGAGATCTCCAGGCCCCACCTGGAGGCTGGCAACCCTAATCCATTACCACCTGGGCCTGTACTGCTACCGGCCAAGACAAAGCAGTGCAAACCCAGGTGGTGATGGTACTTACCTCCTCTGCTGCTAACGGCTGGGAGCAACTGGAGACCCTCTGCCCTCCTCATTGCACCACCTCAAGCAGTCACTTGCACGGTTCGTCCAGAGAACAGCCCTCTTTCGATGCTTGTATGCAGTTGGTTGGCACATTCCACCTCTGCCTATTCCTATCACTAAATTCTACTGGAGCCTTCAAAATATCATTCAAAAATGGTACAGGAGTCATTTTCTCTCCTAGCACTGCATTTCTGTAGCACCATATGTTTTAATACACAATAAAATAATGTGCTGTTGGTGCAGGTGGGGTTAAGCTGCTACTTGCTGGAGGTCTACTAGCAGAGCTATTTATACGACAGAAACATTTATATGCAGCAGCATAGAAGGGGGTGCGGTGTGGGGCTGTCTAAAGTACAACATAGCCAGATCTTTCAGGCAAAGGCTGCTCCTACTGGGGTTAGGACCTAATGCAGGCAGGAGGGAAAGAAGATATTATGCAAACAAACAGCATGAGTGATCAAAGGAAAGGCAAGTGGTGAAGGTTTGTGCTACCAACTCTGGCCATGGGGAAATGCCCTTTATCCTCTACTAGTGCACTAGTTCCTAGTTGGCACCAGTCCAAAATAAGGAATATAGCGGGAGGATAGGTATGGGTTTTCAATGAAGCTACTTCAGATGGCATTATTAGAGACTCTTGTAAGCACTGCCTTACTGGACTATGAAGAAGTGTGTACCAGGGCACTGGACAGAACTGTGGTCCACGTGAAGTGCCTAATGTTGGACTATTGACTGTACACTGTGGCAAAGGAAAAGCCTTGTGCCCAAGAAGCATGCCAAGCCAGATAGGGTCAGATAGGGTTTTTTAAATCAACAATTGAGTATTATTATACAATGCTACAACAAAATATGCAATAGGCTCTCTGAATTCCCAGCTTTCATGTTTTTAAAAAAGTAAGTATCCAGTGAGTCCCTTTTATCTTTGCAGAGATAGAAGGGGAAAGGCATACTTTCAGAACAAAAGGGGCTAGAAACTTACTTTTTTATACTGATATAATTATATTAAGTCCAGGGGAGGGGCAATAGCCATTGCTATGGGAGTCAGGCAAAGAAATTTCAGGGAAACTTGCCATGTGGAAGTCCTGTTGCCACTGTGCTGTACTGGCAGCAACAGCAGCAATGGGGAAACTACCTGTCCCCATGTGGAAAACACCAGTGTCGTTGCTCTGGCCTGTTTTAACCAATGGTCCTGAAACCCTCCCCAAAATGTCCACCTCCATCCCAAAGCTCAATTATGAGAAATCCCAGCCGATACACAGGCCAAGAAACCACCTATCTGGAGTGGGACATCATCTATCCATGCAAGCATGGGATGCTGAGTGAATGGAACAACCTCAGGAATGCTGAGAAGGCAAAAAATAAGACAGAGGCAAGATGCTGCCTGTAATAATGAAGAAAGCCGTAGAGGTACTGTTCTAAATGACTGCAACTATGATTTATATGGCAATTTGACCTTCCAAGATGTTATATATTTGAATGTGTCTATCAAGGAACATCCTCCCCCAGTGCCTGTGGGCAGCCCCATAGCTAGGGATTTTGGGGGGGAGGGGGCCTTGGGGAGCCCCACCAGCTAATTAAATCAAAGGCTTCAGGGCAAGGAGGGTCTGCTTGGCACACACCCCCACAGCCCCCACTAGAGCCTTCCTCTGAGGCAAGCCAGAATCCCAATGTTAATAGACACTAAGGCTCCTCAGAGGTCTAGGAAAGCTGCCGTGTGTTTTAAAAAAAGGAGAGCAGGGATCAAGCTTCCTCCCTCACTCCTTCTCTGAGCCGACGATCTTTGCTGAAGCCTGGCACAGAAAATACAACAGGAGGAGTGGACTGCTGCAGCGGCTGCAATCCGACCAATGTGTGTGTGGGGGGGGAGGGCTGGAGGGGGGGAGCTGAGGATCGGGGGAGGGGCCCGCAAAAACAGCAGGGGAGGCGGTCCCCGCGGGCCCCACGATAGCTACGGGCCTGCCTCTGGGCTTCACAAAAAACTAAGTGGCCACTGCTACGATAGTCTTGGGCTACTAGACAATGGCCTCGACAGTGTTTCAACTACAGAGAGGAAAAGTGGCACTCCTACCTGCAGGAACTGAGAATCACTCGGGTCATTAGCCAGCATTGCCAACCACATGTTCTGCTTCTTGAGATTGGTCAGTTCCTCCTTCCTATGCTGAATGGAGTTTCCCATTTCCACTAAAGCTGATCTTTCTTCTTGGTCTACAAAGTCCATCAGTTTAGCCTGCAGCCACTTGAGCTCTTTGAATACCTCAGCAAAGGTCTGGGTCACTTCATCTCTGGCGGTCTTCACCACTTTCTAGAATGGAAAGGGAAGTCCAAGCACATCATATTTTCTTCACTGACTATTTATTAGAAAAGAGCACGAGTCCAGTAGTACCTTAAAGACGAATAACATTTGTGGCAGGGTATGAGCTCATACCTCTCCCATTAGACAGTGCAGCTGTATGGGGCAGCAAACACTGGGCCTGTGCAAAGCCTCACAGGAAATTCTTCCTTTGGCTTCCTGATTCCACTAGGATGCACAGACCTAATGGGTATTGTCAAACGTCAGGCCATGTATCCACACTACAGGGGACAGAATTTACGCTGTCTTAAATCCACCTGGAACATAGCCACAAAAGATCCAAAGAGGCAGCAGAAAAGAAATCAAGAAGATAGCAATGGAGGACATGAAACGGTTTGCAACAGAGAGCAGTGATGTAGATGTTGCCCAAATGTTCAAGATGACTTGCCAAAGGGGAGGGGCACACCAAACCCGGGAGGGGGGGGGGGAGCTGAAGGCAAAACCATTAAGATGCAATTGTAGTTTAATACAGAATATCCCCCATGTAACTTGCAGATCTACAGGGGAATGTACAAAGGCTGCAGTCACACACACACACACTAAATAATCCACTTTCAGTGCACTTTCCAACTAGATTTTACTATGTGAACTGGCAAAATCCAGTTGGAAAGTGCATCGAATGTGGATTGAAAGTGGATTATTAGTGTGTGTAACTGCAGCCAAAGTCAAATGTTATGATTCATCATACATTTGCCTATATAACTATAATAAAAGCTACAATGTCAATCACATGATTTAAAGTGCTATTTATGCCTTGGTAATAATGTATTCTTAAGAACCCTAAGAACCTTTCCTGAGAGAAAAAAAGCACACAACAAGAAACACATAATTAAAAGCTTTATAAAATGCTTTGTGTATGCCTTACTTTAACAATGTATAGCTCTCCTATGTTTCAAGTCAATAAAACCAAGAGAAGAACAAACCCTTCAAGACTGAGCCATAAGAAGAGAATGACTTGATGAGAAGTTAAATGGGAATGTACATTACGGCTCCTTGCAAAGCTCAGTGCAGAGAGCGGCCACTCCAAACACAACCTCTAAGTTTTAAAAGATGTGTTTATTTAACCACTGCCCAAATCTCAGCCATGAGGGTTTATTCTTAGCTTTTTCTTTCAGCCGTGGTTTTATTGCCTGGGTTATGTATATGCTTAGTATAAACAATTTTTGAAAGGTATATACAAAAAAATCTTTCCCCCTCATATATCCTTTTGATTATGTTGAAGTGTGTGCTTTCTTGTCCCTTAACAAAAGCCCTTTGGAATTATCATGAATTTATTACTATATAGGCATAAATAGCCCTTTAAATGATGTGATTCATATACTTTTATTATTATGAAATGATTGCTTGGATATTTGGCTATACATGTCTTTGTATGTTTCCTGAAGATCTTCAAAATGCATTGGAATTTTTAAAAGTCAGCTACAATTAAACTTTATTGGCTTTGCTTTCAGTATTTTCCCCCCAAAGATGATTCACACCTAATCTTGAAGGACAGCTGTATCTATCTGACTTGAGCCTGCGATCCAATCAGGGCCTGGGATGTTTCATAGACTAGAGAGGAAGGTAGTCCATGTTCAGCAACTGCTAGACCTTTCATGGTGGACATGGTCTTCAGACTCAAATGAGCCTACAGAGACAGCACTGGATTCCAAACCATACAAGTGGACACTAACGAAAGGCATGGCACAATACTACACCATGTCATATATTCAACATTCGGTGGGTGTATTCTGAAAAGCTTTTCTCACCATTAAGTAGTTTATTCTACCCCTGTGTGTTTGACCATCCAATGCCAGCATCAAAATCTGGTTTTCCACATTGGCTTGAATTCTGTTGACATCTGCCTAGGAAAAAATTAAAAACAAAGTAGAAATACATTGCAGCAATTTAGGGTTGCCAGATCCAGGTTGGGAAATTCCTGGAGATTTGGGGCTGGAGCCTGGGGAGGACAGGGACCTCAGTGGAGTACAATGCCATAGAGTCCACCCTCCAAGGCATCTGTTTGCTCCAGGGGAAATGATCTCTGATTTCTGGAACTGAGCTGTAATTCTGGGGGGTCCCCAGGTCCCACCTGGAGGCTGGCATCCCTAAATATCTCTTGAAGGATGGATACTAGAGAATCTATAGTTGCACTATTGGTTTGTGTTCCAACACTGTATACTTTAAGCAAAAAGATCCTGTTGAACTCCCATTGCAAAATACCAGCCTAGGAAGAACAGAGCCAGTGCAATGATGCAGTAAGGTCATTATGTGCTTCAGGATCTTGGCTTTAATTTTCAAAACCATTCCAGCCCAGCCATGAACCGAATGTAACTGGATATGATGCTGTCTTCTACTGACCTCTCTGTTCTTGGAATAAATGTTCACAGAAACATCTCAAAGAACACCTCAAGAATGAACCACCTCCAAAATAAAAGAATAACAATCTTTATGTCAGCATCATTATTAACCAGTTCACTGCAGTAGTGGCAATGACAAGAGATGATGGTCCAGATAGCAAACAAGCTATTGACCAGTCAACAAAAAATTCTGCCAGCATAATTATTCCACTTTTTGATCATTCAGTCCTTGTGTCACCTCCAGACCTTTAGAACATTGTGCAAAAATGCCTGAGAAATTAAACTAATTTCACAAGTCAAGACAAAGAATAATAGGCTAAAGAAACATTGTAGGTCTTTACACTGGTTTGTAACTTCCTGCTGCTCAACAATGCTACATGTGTTTGAACTGGACAAAAACAACTTTGTGACGAGCACTTGATTAAAACTGAGTCAGCTTTGAATGCTACCTGTAACATTAAGACATCAAGTTAATCTGCAAGAAATACAGAAACGGGCTTTAGGGAATCCTTCCATAACTGCCACTGTTATTTTTATGGCTATTTGAACACATATATAGCACCATACATATAAAATCATAATTGTTGCATCAAATCCATCATATCATCAAAAGCAAATGCATTAAAAAATTTCTAAGAGAATGAATGTTGTTGCAGCGCTTCTTTCCATGTGTTTAATCAATGGAATACAATTGTTTCCTCCCTTTTTTAACTTTTATATTTTTATTTAACAATATAAACAACAAAAGAACAAAGAAACCTATAACTAATGGCCATTTTATGAAAGACTAATATAATATTTACTCAGACAGCCCCATAGGCCAGCTGACATACATCTGTACAACCTGGGCTGATCCGATGGTGGCATAGAGATAGGGATGCTAGGCTCAAGGTGGCTACAATTCAAGCAAAACACTGTGGGAACAGGCTATTTAGAATTACTGCATAAACAATGTTTTATATAATGAACCCTTAGTGAAAAATACAAAATGATTTTAAAAACTTTTAACATGTATCTGTAATTAAACATTTCGTACTAATACATTCAGTCTTGCAATAGCTAAACGCAATGGATTATGAAGTCCACAATATTGTTGATGGCAATTAGTCTTTAGGTCGTAAATTCCAGGTTCAATAGAATGTGCCCTTCGTTTTAAACTTTGGCTTCGGCTGACAGGTAGCCCAAGGTTGCTCCGCATTTCAGCTTAGCTTTTATCAAAACCACAATTTCCTCATAAGACAAATAGCTTATCCATAAGGCACAACAATACAAAATCCAATTCAATTATATTTCTGGAACGTATTAGCCATTAGACCGTTTTTCTCAGGAACAGAGTCCTCCAATACTCTCCTCTGGCAGGAATACGAGCTCATACCCTGCCACAAATCGTTAGTTTTAAAGGTGCTACTGGACTCTTGCTCTTTTCTGCTGCTACAGACAGACTAACATGGCTACCTATCTTGGGCTCCGGTCACACGGGCAGGAAACTGCGGGGGGGAAGTGTGGCTGTTTGCCCCGGGGCGAACTAACGCATGGTTAAGCGATCAGACCTCCTGTGGAGGTCCTGTGGAGGTACCGTGGAGGTACCGTGGAGGTTCCGTGGGTAGGGAGAGGTGCCGATCACAGGACACGCCTGCACGCAACGAAGAAGCGCGCGGTGCGGCAAACTGGTTTTCTTTTTTTGTGTACACGACAAATGCGCATGCTCCGTTGGGTGTGTGTGCACATCCACGGAGACTTGGGGGGGAAAACCCCTTTTTCACAAGGGGACATGGGCGGGCGCCGGATGCCACCGGAAACGTGATCAGACGCCCGCCCTTGCCCCGCAGTTTCCGGAAACTAGTACCTCCGAGGTACTAGTTTTTTGCTGCGTGTTTTCGGCGTGAAGCCTCGGTTGTGCCGCGGAAGAGCTACGCTTCCCAGATGTGCCGGTGAGATCGTGCCCGGAAAATCCGCCTGTCTTCCGTCTCTCTTGCGTGGCTAATGTTCCGTGTGACCGCAGCCTTATTCTATCTTTATCTTTATTTAATATCTTTCTCTGCACAAGGTGCACAGAATGAGAGTGGGCAAGTCACTGTTGAACCATGCTCATCCTCATTTTGGTCAGATACACACGTTTCTTGGCCGTGCCAAGTTAAAGTAATTTTTATCAAAGACTACTGTTAGAAATACATCAGTATTTTCTCAGACAGCCCCATAGGTCAGATGACCTACATCTACACAATCTGGGCTGATCTGATGGTGGCACAGAGTCCCCGATCACAGAGAAAAACAGGCTATGAACACTGTAAGTAAATGATAAACAGCAGGATCCCAAAAGCCAAGACACAATCTTTGTTTTTTTTAAACTAACATGCTTATGTTTACTGCCAAAAGTATGATGACTGTGAGTTTGATGACTGTGAGTCCCTGGGGTTAGGCTTGACAGATAACTGATTTCCAAACAACAGGGATCAGGTCTGCTGGAAAAAAATAGATGCTCTGGAGGGTGGACTCTATGGCATTATACCCTGGTGAGGTCACTCCCCTCCCCAAACTATGCCCTCTCCAGGCTCTACTTCCAAATCTCCAGGAATTAAAGTATCTATTAAAATATCAACTAAATAAAAACTCTGGATAAAATCTAATAAATAAATGCAGAACTAGGAGATGAAGAAAATGAAATGTGGTACAGAATGGGTTGTTGGGTAGCTTTATGGGATGGTAGTTAGGGTATTGTCTTCACAACCCATTCCTCTATTCTCAAAGTTTCCTTTCCAGGATTGAAGGGCACAATACATACTTCTTTCTTGACTCTCTCCTCCTTTATAGGGATGGCTTCATGATTCTTGTGCTTTTCCCGGACACAGATGTGGCAGATGAATTCGCCTTCCATTTTGCAGAACAGCGCCAACAGCCGGCGATGCGTTAGGCACATATTGGCCTTCAGGTCACTGAGAGGTTCTACCAGCTGATGGTTTTTGAAGGTCTTGTCTTCATAGTGGGACTGGATATGGTTATGGCACAAGGCCGCCATGCACTGCAGGCAAGACTTGACAGCCTTGAGTTTATTATTGGAAGAGCAGAAGTCACATGGGACATCCCGCGGACCCACCAAGGGGAGCGTCCTTGACCCCTGAGCCTCTTCTTGTTCAAATCTCATAGCAATTTCTCCCAGGGTTATATTTTTGCGGAGCTGAGGCCTTGAGCTGAAGGACTCCCGGCACTGAGGGCAGTAGGGGCATTCCCCAATCAAAGCTTGACGATCCCAGTAATCCTGCAGACAGTCCATGCAGAAGTTGTGGCCACAGGCTGTAGTGACAGGGTCTTTGAACACCTCGAGGCATATTGGACACACAATGTCATCCTCGAGGAAAAGCAAACTAGACTTCTTCATAGCAACTGAAAACCTTGTGGGGGTGGGGGGAGATCAGGTTGGACTCAGCAAATAAGTATAGGCCTTGCAATGATCTAGAAAATGTTAGGGAAAAAATGTAATTTGTTTAAAGACATCTTAGGCAACTTATCACATTGGTTTTAAAAAGCATACATTTACACATTAATAAAAAGAATAATAGCATTGAAGGAAAGCAATGTTTTGTTTTGTTTTGTTTTTTACAGTATGCAGGAGGCCCCATCTTAGAAGAGGCTATCCTCAATGAGAACAAAGAGGCAAGGACATTTCTAAGATGGTGCCTGGCCCCAGTAGTTTTTATAGTGCAGAGATTTAAAATAATATTTAAAAGTATTAGTAAATAAATTACCTAATTAATTTATACCCACAGGATTTTAACTGATTAACCAATTAATTTGTTGCTGCCCTAGTTAAATGACAAAGGTTTAATGGTCACACAAAAAGTTAACACTACTCTACGGAAACAGATTTATAACAATTCTGAGGCCTTGTTACAATATATACAACATACATACATTCTACGGAAATTCTATGGGTTGAAATAGGGGGGCCAAAAGGAAACTTAACACTGGGAGTTTGTTATCGCCCACCAGATCAAAAGATAGAGGATTATAAAATGATGAATGAATTAAAGATAGCAGCTAGACAAAAACACTGTGTCGTAATAGGTGATTTTAACTACCCACACATTGATTGGGTCAATATGTGTTCTAGTCGAGAAAAAGATATTGAGTTTCTAGACACTCTAAATGACTGTGTTACGGAGCAGATGATCACGGAATCTACCAGGGGAGAGGCGATCCTTGATTTGGTCCTAAGTAACACTCAAGACCTGGTGAGAGATGTAAAAGTGATTGCACCGCTTGGGAACAGTGATCATAATGTTGTTGAGTTCAACATTTGTATAAATAGGGAATTGGCCAAAAAGACTGACACAACCACTTTTAACTTTAAAAGGGGTAACTTCTCTGATATGAGGGGACATGTGGGGAGGAAACTGAAAGGAAAAGTAGAAAGGGTCAAAACAATTGGGGAAGCTTGGAAACTGTTTAAAACTACGATCCTAGGAGCTCAATATATATATATATTCCGCAGGTTAGGAAAGGCACAAACAGGTATAGGAAAAAGCCTGCATGATTAACAAACAAAGTAATGGGAGCTGTAAACGGTAAAAAGGATTCCTTTAAGCGGTGGAAAGCTAGTCACAGTGAGGCTGATAAAACAGAACACAGGCTATGGGAAATAAAATGCAAGTCTGTGGTCAGGCAGGCAAAAAGGGAATATGAGGAGCATATAGCAAAAAACGTAAAAACCAACAATAAAACTTTCTCTTTCTTCAAACACATAAGAAGCAGAAAACCAGCCAGGGAGGCAGTGGGGCCCTTGGATGACCAAGGGGTAAAAGGAGTACTGAAGGATGATAGGGAAATGGCTGAGAAGCTAAATGCATTAATCTCCTGGCCCCACTGGTGGACCTCCTGATGGCACTGGTATTTCTCGCCGCTGTGTGATACAGAGTGTTGGACTGGATGGGCCTTTGGCCTGATCCAACATTGGCG
>NW_015165830.1:807970-866927 GCF_001447785.1 Gekko japonicus
AGGGACCGACGGAGTCCTTCAGGCAAGCATGAAGGCGAACAGGGATTTTCGGGATCTCCCGGAAGTGACCCCACCCCCGAAGACGCCCAGGCCACCCCACCTGGGAGGTGGGACCAGAGAGATTGACAGGGAACTTTCCCAATCAGCGGATGACAGGGGAAAGGGGTGGAGTTCCCCAGGTGGAGGGAGATAAATACGTGGAAGCTGAAATGAGCCGGGGAGGAAGAGCGAAGGTGACGAGCATTGGGATAGAGAGAGAGCGAGATCCGAGTATGCTGTCACTCCGAGAAGTGTTGTTGAGAGTGATGCAACTCTCTCCCCTTCAATTCTGAGGCTTTGGCTTCCCCTGTGGGACTTCAGATGACACGGCGGAGGCACCCTTCCCCTCAGGAAAGGACCCCCGGCGTGACAGGGCTCTTTAGCTTGGAGAAACAACGTCTGAGGGGTGACATGATCGAGGTTTATAAGATTATGCATGCGATAGAGCAGGTAGAGAAAGAGGTACTTTTCTCCCTTTCTCACAATATAAGAACTCGTGAGCACTCAATGAAATTGTTGAGCGGTCGGGTTAGAACGGATAAAACGAAGTACTTCTTAACCCAAAGAGTGATTAACACATGGAATTCACTGCCACAGGAGGTGGTGGTGGGTGGCTACAAGCATGGATGGCTTCAAGACGGAATTATATGGAGCTAGATAGGAACTCTGGGGCAAGTGATGCTCTGTATTCTTGGTGCTGGGGGGGGGGCAACAGTGGGAGGGCTTCTAGTGTCCTGGCCCACTGCTGGACCTCCTGATGGCACCTGGTGTTTTTGGCCACTGTGTGACAGAGTGTTGGACTGGATGGGCCATTGGCCTGATCCAACATTGGCGTCTCTTATGTTCTTATTTTTAAACCAGAAGACACTGATAACTGACCATATTCCAGTATTAGTCATATTTGGGTTTAGAATAAATAAAGTCATGGATCTAATTTACATAATTTATTTGGATGGTAATAATATTTTGACAATGACAAGGGTGATAGGAGGCCAGAAGTGGGCTTAATGCATTGGAACCAGTGGTGGGTACACAGGGCTAGGCTCTCAGGTCACTGGAAGAATTTTCCAAGCATATGTTCAGTTGAAGAATAACTTCAACAAACATTTTGACAAAATTTTTATCTCCCTCTCATTTTTTCAAACGTTGTCTCTGCACAAAAGGAGGACAAGAACATGCTTTTTAAAAGCGGAGATTCCCTGAAGCCATCGGCTCTGTCAGATCTCTGTTTCTACGATGCAAAGTTAGCTTGCACGCCACACGTGTACTTCATATGCACCGCCCTGATGGCCATCTCCTTTGATGGTCTACACTGCACCAACCACAAACATTAGCATACCCATTTTGTTACCACTTGCACAGCCACGGTAGATGCTTCTAATTTTTCCTCATTCTCTGTTTGAATTTTTGTGTGGTCCACCTTTCCATCCAGGCAGAAGGCTGAAGCCATCGTATCACATATCAAGCACCAGCTTGAACTTTATGAATAGGCATAGTGTGACTTGTTTTTAATTTATGTTTTTTAATCTGTTTTATTATTATGTAAATTATTTGATATGCATTTGATTTTTATGATGTATTAGATTTTGCTTGTGATCCGCCCTGAGCCCATTTGTGGGGAAGGTGGAATATAAATTGAATAAAAATAAATAAATAAACTACTCAAAGCATGCCGTCAAAAGTACTGTTGTGCGTTATTTCCACTGCAAATGTTTCTACAGTATCAGAATACCCCCTCTATATACATCATTTATTTATTAAATTTCTTCTGCCTTTTCCCGAAGGCTCATTAGATGAGTTCTTCCTTTTAGGGAGGAGAGACAGCCTTACTGCTGTCTGCTGCTTAAAAGAAAACCCCATGGCTTGTGTGCTTGTTGACTTGTGCAGCTGAAAGATATTCAGCCTCTAAACTGCTGAAAAATACTCCTACCCAGGGCTCTTTTTGTAGAAAAAGCCCAGCAGGAACTCATTAGCATAATAGGCCACACCCAACAACAGGAACTCATTAGCATATCCAGGCACACCCATGAGAGCACAGCTCATTAGCATATTAGGCCGCACCCCCATGTTACCAGAAGTGTCGACATCCAGCCACACCCTCCTTTTGCTTCTTATTCTGTTTACCTTGTTTGTTGTCAAAACCTAGGGCTTTTTTTGTAGCAGGAACTCCTTTGCATGTTAGGCCACACCCCTAATGTAGCCAATCCTAATGAGTTTCTGCTATTGGGTGTGGCCTATTATGCTAATGAGTTCCTGCTGGGCGTGGTCAACTTGGGAGCCCTCCGTTCCTGTGCGTTCCTGCCCAAAAATAGCCCTACCAAGAAAATAAAGTTCACAAAATGGCATGGAACGTTTGAACGACTACTAGAAGGTAATTTCTCTGTTGGTCTTAAAGGTGCCACTGGACTCAAACTTTGTTCTACCTGAAGGTAATGGGATGAGTAGGGAAGGAAGGAATTGCATTGCTCATCACTAGTTATTTATTTACTGTTTATAGTCCACCTTTCTCACAGATTCAAACCAGATTACAGTGTAAATCAGTAACAATCCATTCAAAGAGATATCTAATAAGCATAATGTAGGTCAATTTATCCATGAGGGGACATTGAATGAGTAATGTATGTCAATAACTGGTGGCCAAGGTACTTATGTAAAGAGCTTCTATAGAGCATTTTCTATGCCAATGAAAGTTTATCTGAGGGAAATATCACAATTTCCCCTCACAGCACCTGCTCTGGCAAAAGAGTATCATACAACAAGGTTTAACCAGAAGGAAAGGGTTCAAACTCTGCAAAACAAATGAAAATAAAATATACTTTTAATGTCCAAAGATGGATTGCACAGAAAGAACCTCCATTTCTCCATTCGTGGCACCTCATAGACGTTGCATCTAACATTCCTATTTTGTTAGCAGTGGAGCCATTCTTCAATTCAAGGAGCTTTCTGCTGGCATAGGGATCATGGTGTGGTAAGACAGGCCTCTTTGGCTGGTAAAATGCTCCTTGCATTGGAGGGCTTCACCATTTAGAGGAAAGGAAATGTTGGGTCTAACCCAGAGTGTTTTCCAGATAGCTGAGGCACTTAAAAAAGAAACAGCTGGATAAATACTGCATTCTCACAAGTTTCTTTTTGAATATGTAACAGTAACAACAATCTGTCTTTCAAAGCCTGCTCCATGTTTCTGGATGAGCCTTTGATCTGGGCATAGAAGGCAGTCACCTTGGACAGGTGGTTCATGCAGAGAAGGCAGCCTTCTTTTTAGGGTGAATAAGCCTTCTGCACCTCTGTATCAGGTGTGACTGAATCATCATGCAGAGACAGCAGATTGGGAGGAAGCAAGACTGACACAGTAAATCATGCAGAGATACAGCAGACAGCCTCTTGTGAGTGAATACTAATAGCTTATAGAAACCCATGTATTGATTTCAAATGTATTTCTCACTTTATTTAACAAAAGAAAACAAATGTGTCCCAGTGTATTGTTTTGGAATTACTAACACACACAGAAAAACTGGTTAACTAAATTGGTCAGATCAGCACAGAGGGCTAAGATTAGGTTATATTCCTTCAAGCTTTAAATTTTGTGAACATATGCATTATAAACAGGTGAATATTAATCAGTACAACAAATTATTTCCACTCACTTGGGTCTGCAGAGATACACTGTCACATGCTGTGCACCGTAACACTGGGGGAAATTAATCTGGCAAATTAGCAACTAGTGAGCATTCCCAGAAAGCCGGAACACCCCAACTGCTCCACCCATGTCTTGCTCACTCTCACTCCAGTGACAAGCTGTGTTCCTCTTGTCCAAAGAGCACCTACCCTTGAGAAATCCCTGATTTGAAGACTTTCAGGGAGGGTGTAAGCTTTGCGAGGTGACATCACAGTTCAAACTGCAAGACAGGTTAAGTGCTCTGCTTGTGATGTCATTGCACAGATAAATCCATTAAATTCCTCTCTGTAATGCCTTTGGCTAAAGGAGGCAGGCATCTCTGGCAAGTAATGTGGCATCAATGGCCTGCATGATGAGACTTGGAAGGGCTCCCACACATTCAGTGTTCTGCAGAAATGTTCTGAAGGGTATTTTTTATATAGGGAACAGGGTTGTAGTTTTAATGTCTAATATTTAATGTCTGAACATTTTTTAAAATCCACTTTATGCATCCGGTAATAATGGAAAAAAGTTGTCAACTGTAGGATTAAATGCCCATGATGATAGGAAATAGAGTGAAATATGTAATGATGTAAATTAAAATGTAATCAAGAAAGGTAGAGACCAATCACAATAGTAAATGTGATTTCCCACATTTTGCTAAGCTGATTAATACCTGTAGCACTTGAAGAATCCAAGGGCCTCCTTAAAATCTTGGGAGACTTCAGCATGAAATTGCTAGCTAGAATTCATCAAGAAATTTGAATGCATTCCTTGAGGCTTGGATCTGGGATTCCTGTGTCATTACAGGTGTTTTAAATCACAGAATGTTCAGATAATTAAAGATTGCCCCTCCCATATTCAAGGTGTCAATACATTTCCTGTTTTCAAAGACCTGAAATGGAAATATGTATGTTTTCATAACAGGATCAACAGTGGAAACCTTTTAAAAGCATTATCCCTATGAACAGAAGATACAGTAATGACAATATATTAACTTTCCCTCTTAGTTTCTGGCCTGTGCAAGTTAAGTTTGCAAATAGATATATGTCTTTATCCATTTGAGTAATTCTTTTCTTGCTGTGCTTCAAGAGTCTGGTAAAACTTTTCACCAACCAAAGTCTGACCACTAAAACCTACTGTTTGACCTCTATTAGTATCTCAGTTAACTCTGAGGAAGGATGGAAAATACAAAGAAAAGCACCTGATCCCATCCCTGATGTTATGTTGGTGCTAGGCTCCCTGCAAGTTTCGGCCGTTTCATCATGCCGACACCTATGTGCGGACTCATATTCCCTGCCTATGGACTTTTAACATTGCTGGGCAACTGCGGGAATTGGTGGTGTTATGTCCTCTGACCACTGCCAAGCAACAGCCAGAGGTAGCAAAGCTTAGATCCCCTAAGACAATAGGGACTAGGCTCCTGAACTTCTAGTAAGGAGACAATAAGGACATTGGCAGAAAGTTTAAACCCGCCAATAGAACCAAAGGGCGTCCCTCCCCAAATGTATATAGTTGGCTGCCTGGCCGTTAGTTTTTGTTCCATGTGTGAAGTACTAATAAATGCGTCTTCTCCTATGTCGTGGTTCGAGTCCTGATGTATCGAATCCAGTACTTTTCAGTGGCGATGAAGGTGGGATCCGATGAGCGAGCCTGACTCATCCTCCAGCGCTGCATCGAGCTCTGAGCCGGAGGAAGCCAGCGCCCCCCGCACCGCTCTCCAGCAGCACCGCACTGCGTCTGAGCCTCCTGGCCAGCCCAGCTCCCCATAACGCGATTGAGTCATGGCCGCCGCTCACGGAAGCCTCAACAAGTTCGATCCCTCATGTCCCGAAGTTTGGGATTCATGGACGGACCAGCTGATGTGTTACATCGAGCTAAATGGGTTCACAGACACTGGCAAAAGAAGAGCCCTCCTCCTCAGTTCCTGTGGAACAGACACCGTTCGGCTTGCCAAGAGTCTCCTGATTCCCCGGGACATCCTGGAGTGTTCGTTTGAGGAGATAATGGATGTCCTCAACAACTACTTCAGTCCGAAGCCGACCTTCCTGGCTAGACGAATGGAGCTCCAGGGATGAGTGCAGGCCCAAGGGGAATCGGTTGCAGCCTTCATGGCCGCCCTGCGCGCACTCGCTGTGGACTGCTCCTTCCCGAAGGTGGAAGACAACCTCTTGACACAATTTGTGTGTGGGGGGGGGCTTATGAACGCCAAACTATGGAGGAAGATGATTGGCAACCGACAGATCACCCTGGAAGAGGCTTTGCAGCTTGCCCTAGCACATGAGGCATCTCACAAGGAGCGCCCAACAGCCGCAGCACATCAGGTCGTGACGGGATACAGCCCGGAAAACTCGGATGAGGAAGATGTCCGCCCCGTCCAGAAACCACACTGCTGCCCGCAGCAGGGGCCGTTGACCAGCAGTCAGGCCGGTAAGGCTCCCAGCCGTTCCCAGTGTGCCAGCTGTGGAGAGGCACATGAGAGGAAGACATGCCATTTCTGAGACACAATCTGCCACACCTGCAGTAAACAAGGTCATCTCGCCCAAGTCTGCCGGTCCAAGGGCCCCTGGAACATGCAGTTGTCCACGCAGACACGCCGCCATGCCGCCGCCACACACGAGTCTACCGCTGAGACCTCCGACCTCTACCACCTAACTGATCAGCCGCTTCAGGTACTACACCTCCCCAACCAGTCTGCCACCCCGAAGATCCAAGTCCAAGTCCGGTTTGAGGGGTCTCCCTGCTCCATGGAAGTGGACTCGGGGTCAGCAGCATCCATCATATCCATGGACATCCCACTCCTGACCTTCCCTACAAATTTTCTGCTGAGAGCACCTGCTTCCACATTTTGAGCTCCAACAATATGGATCGCATGGGGGGAAATATCCAATTCTATAGCTTATCTCCATAATCTCTGAGCCTCTAGGCAAAGTTGGAGAGATCCCCTACCCCCTTGCCTGTTTATATAAAACATGGCTGTAGAGTTCTCTGTTTGTATAAGAACCTTTTTTCCAGAAACCATATCTGCGAATGCACTGAGGGCTAAATGGATAGCACGTAGTTCAAGGAGATTTATGTGAGCACCTTTATCGTAAGAAGACCACCTGTCCCGAACCCGAGAGTTCCCACAGTGTGCCCCCCAACCTATCAGGGAAGCGTCAGAGGTCAAAGTAATGTCAGGGGACCAAAATCCAAACTCTACTCCCTCATAGAGATTATTATCAAAAGACTACCAGTTAAGGGCTTTCAGAATGGCTCGAGGTATACTGAAGCATTGCATGGAGGTATGTGTTGTTGGGTCAAACCTCCTAAGGAACCACAACTGCAACTCACGTAAATGGAGTCGGGCATATGACACTACTGCAGTGGTTGAGGCTAAAAGTCCCAGAAAGCGTTGGAGGGAACTCACAGACTGAAACCGATGTTTCTTAAAGGAAGCCAGCATCGACTGAATTGACTTTCCTCTGTCTCGAGGTAAGAATGCTCTACCTCTCTCTGAATCAAGGATGGCTCTGATAAACTGTATACATTTAGTTGGGAATTTGAAGTGAAAAGCCAATCATCAAGATAGGGGAAAATATTGCAGCCTTTTGTGCGTAGATAAGCCACTACTACTGCCATGCATTTAGTGAATACTCGTGGGGCTGTGGCGTGTCCAAACAGCAGTACAGTATATTGAGAAATATTTTCTCCATGTCTAAATCTGATACTTTCTTACTCTTTATGAATTGAAATATGAAAATATGCATCTTTGAGGTCCAACACAGCGAACCACATATGTCTAGAGAGCACATTTATCACTGAAATTAAGGAAACCATGCAAAATGTTTAACAAACAAGGACTTATTTAATGATCTCAAGTCTAAGATTGGTCTCCTCCCTCCATCCTTCTTATCAACCACAAAAAAGTTTGAATGAAAACCAGAGGTTTGTAAACCTTTAGGAACCTCTTCAATTGCACCCTTGGTAATTAACTCTCCCAGTTGGGCAGAAAGCTCTGGAAACTGGTTATCTGTTGCTAAGGAACCTTCGAAAAGGGGAGGAGAAGAACAAAACTCTAATCTATAGCCAAATTGAATAATGGACAGGACCCAGGAGTCTGAACAGATTAACTCCCATGTAGAGAAGAAGTGGGATAAACGGTCCCTAAAATTCAACTCCAGGTTAGCTAGTGGAGGAGGTAGTCAGAGCTTAGGGGTTGAGGATAATGTGGTCCTTAACCCTTTTGCATCTGGGGAAACTTTTGCCCTGGGCCCCCCCATCGTCTACCATAGGTGGCACCTTGCCCTTGGTAATGCCTTGAAGGATACTGGTATTGATGAGGTAGAGGTCTTTGCGGGTGATAGAAGTTGCTCTGGAAACTGGGTTGTCTAGGGTTAAAATGCTGTGACGATTGTGATCCCAATGACTGGACACTCAGAGAACGAGCATCTTGCCTACTCTTCTTTACATCAGAGAGGAATTCATCCGTATTGTGGGCAAAAAGAGTCTTTCGATGAAAGGGCTCTCTCCCAGCTAGCTCCTCCTGGGTTCTTGGTCCTTCACCAATCACAGACTAGGGGGCGGGGGGGGGAGTAGTGGCCCTATTCATTAGGGAGGCTTACTCCTTCAGGGCATTTCCACCACCAAGGATCATGGGCATCGAGTGTGCCGGCCTGGTGTGGGAGGCCGGGGAGAGTTTAGCAATTTGGCTAGTGTACCTAACGCCTAACGCACTGGCTAATAGCTTGCCATCCCTGGTGGAGGCTGTTTCAGGCTGGGCACTGGAACAGCCTAGACTGATAGTCCTGGGTGATTTCAATGTCCATGCTGATGACGCAACCTCTATGCAGGCAGCGAACCTAGTGTCATCCATGGCGGCACTGGGACTCTCCCAGTATGTAATGACCCCCACTCACCCAGCTGGGCATAAGCTCGATTTGATCTTTATGGCAGGGGCTACAGTGGACTGGATCATTGCTCTGGTGGTGCCATGGTCGGACTACCTTGCCCTGAGGGCCTGACTGAATGTCCCACCCCAACCCTGTTTGGGCGGCGAGCAAATTTTAGCTTGCCCGCGGAGCAAAATGGACCCAGTGCGGCTTTAGATGGCTCTTCGAGATGCAATGCCCCATGGCAGCTCATTAGATGAGCTAGTAGAGGACTGGCGCAGCCAGCTCTCGACGGCCATCAATGAGATCACTCCCCGGTGCCTTCTGCGTCCCTGCTCTAAGCTTGCTCCCTGGTGTACCCAGGAGTTACGGCTTATGAAGCGAGGGCTAAGACGGTTAGAGAGACAGTGGTGGCGTGCCTGCAACGAAGCTACAAGAGAATCTTATAGGATGTTTATGAGATCCTATGAGATGGCAGTCAAAGCAGCGAAGATTGCGTCTGCGAGCTCACGCCCAGCCCAATTATTTAGAACGATTCGGTCCATTACTACTCTGCCTCAGGGCAAGCCAAATGTTAGGGAATTGGATATTGGCTGTGAGGCTTTTGCGAGCTACTTCGCAGACAAAGTCTTATCACTCCGCTGTGACCTCCCTGCCACATTTGAAACAGTGAGTGAGCTCGAGGCCCCTTGCATGTCTTCTGGTCAGGTTATGGATCATTTCGACCTGCTCAGCCTAGAGGAAGTTGACAAATTGATTCTGACTGTACGCCCTACAACTTGCTCCCTGGATCCGTGCCCTTCGTGGCTGATTAAAGCTGGCCACGGGGGGGGGGGGGGGTTCAAGGGGCCCTTGGGGACAAGTCTGTCTCGGAGGGACGGTTTCCAGGAGCGCTCAAGGAAGCAGTGGTACGTCCTCTCCTTAAAAAACCATCTCTGGACCCGGTCAAATTGGCAAACTATCGGCCGGTTTCCGAGTGGCGCAGTGGCGCAGGCAGTTAAACGCCTGCACTGTAACTGTAACATCACCCGAGCAGCCACTATGGCTGTTCGAGTACCACCGCGGTCGAGGTGAGCTCTCGACCTTTATCCCAGCTCCCGCCTACCCAGCGGTCTCGAAAGCAACTAATTGCAAGTAGGTAAATGGGTACCCACCCTTAGAGGGGGGGGGGGCACCCTGTGTGGTCGGCTGAAGATGGCGGAGATGGCGGAGGCAACGGCAATGGCGGCGATGATGGCGGCGGCGATCCTGGCGTGGACGGCATTGGTGGCGTGGCGGCGGCAAGCGAAGCGAAGCGCAATCAGGAGACGCGCGTTTGAGCGATCCCTGGTGGCGGAGAAGGAGTACATCGAGGGCTGCCGTGAAGAGAGAAGAACGGGGCGTGCGTAGATGCCGAGTTCCGGCTCAGCGGAGCCGAAAAAGGACGTGGCCGGGCCGGAAAGCAGGTGAAGCTGCACGCCTGAGAAGATCGCCACCACTGAACGCCAAAGAAGGAGCGCCAGAGAAGAACAACTCCGCTTGGCCCAGAGACCCGACCATGCCGAGCCGACGGAAGAAACACCAAAAATAGCCACCTCAGAGGGGGTGTCGGTAGGTTGTCCCACCCCCCTTCATACACTGTGGCCCTAGCTAGGGAACAAGGGTGATTAGCACCAGAAAACCCTGTAAGCCGCTCTGAGACCCTAACCATGGGACAAGAGCGGGATATCAAGTCGAATGTAAATAGAAATAGAAATAGGGCTGTGGCGATGCAGCTTCAGAGCTTTTTGGATGGCACTTTCATCCTAGAACCCTTCCAGTCTGGCTTTTGCCCGGGTCATGGGATGGAGACGGCTCTGGTCACCCTCACAGATGATCTTCAGAGGCATCTGGATTGAGGTGGAGTGGTGGTGCCGTTGTTGTTGGACCTGTCGGCCGCATTCGACACGGTCGACCATCAGCCACTGGCCCACCACCTCGCTGGCATTGGGATTCAGGGGCTTGCCTTGCAATGGCTTGTCTCCTTCCTCCAAGGCCGGGGACAAAGGGTGGTGCTGGGGGAACAGCTTTCCTGAAGGCACTCACTTGACTGTGGAGAGCCTCAGAGGGCGGTGTTGTCCCCAGTGTTATTTAACATCTACATGCGCCCCCTTGCCCAGATTGCACGGGGACATGGGCTGGGGGGGTCACCAGTACGGTGATGACACCCAGCTCTATCTGTTGTTGGGCGGCCGGTCCAACTCCAAACCAGAAGATCTTGATTGAGCATTACAAGACGTGGCTGGTTGGCTTAGGCTAAGCCGGTTGAAACTGAACCCGATGAAGACAGAGGTCCTGTGCCTGAGTCAGGGTGGACCAAGGGTACGGATCCCACTCCTGACCTTCGATGGGGCTCTGTTGGTGCCAGCGCTGGAGGTTAGGAGTTTGGGAGTGCTCCTGGATATCTCCCTGACAATGGAGGCCCAGGTAGCAGCCACTGCCAAGTCGGCCTTTTATCATCTTCGGCTGATTAGGCAGTTGGTTCCTTTCCTTGAATGCAACAACTTGGCAATGGTGATCCATGCGATGGTCACCTTGAGGTTGGACTACTGTAACACTCTCTACATGAGGCTGCCCTTATCGCAAATTCAGAAGCTACAGCTGGTGCAAAATGCTGCAGCCAGGCTGTTGATGGGCCTCCCAATGCGGGAGCACATTCAGCCTGTGCTGAAGGCATTGCACTGGCTACCGATAGCATACCAAATTCGCTTTAAGATGCTCGTTCTTACCTTTAAAACCCTTCATGGTCAGGGACCTACATACCTGAGGGACCACCTTTCCCCACATGTCTACCAGAGAGCACTGCGATCAGGGTCCTAAGACCAACTCACCCTTCCCAGACCAAAGGATGCCAGGCTAGCTACAACCAGGGCCAGGGGTTTCTCGGTGGCAGCTCCGCTCTGGTGGAACGAGCTCCCAGAGATCAGGACCCTGCAGGGACTTATGCAGTTCCACAGGGCCTGTAAGACAGAAATGTTCCACCAGGGGTTCAATTAGGAGCTGCCCCTGGGGAGAGTGCCCTGTCCCCTGAAAGTCTTAAAGCAGCTTGAGCCACCCATACAGTATTAGATCGGGATCGACCACTAGGATGGCACGGAAGTCTGCGCGCCATCTCAGATGTAATAAATTGTTTAAATTGTTAAACTATTATTGTTAGCACTTTTTAAATGTTGTGATTGTTATGGTTTTAGGATTATACTATTTATTGTTGTTTTTATGCTGTTGTAAGCCGCCCTGAGCCGGCCAAGGCTGGGAGGGCGGGGTATAAATGTAATAAATAAATAAATGCACAGAAAGACCTCTTTATACAGGCAAAGGAACCAGGCATAAGAAAACAGATCACACTCCCAAGTCATGTCAGAATCTTTATTGGAAAAAAAAATCACAGCATCTCCATTATTATTCAAACACATTTAATAAACAAAGAGAAACAGTAGCAAAGGGCACTGACATGTGACAAACTGTACAAAACCTCTAGCTCTGCAGGCAAAACTTGAGGGTGAGGAGCCCACGGCCCAGCTGTGGAGGTCTGAGGAGCAACCCCCAGCCCCATTGTGGATAACCTCCTCCCCTCGGACCACTCAGTCACCCCTGAGAAAAACTGATTAAGAATGTGCAGAAACAAAGACACTTTTATAAGAGGTTAACTCCAACCTTGCTATAACGGAACGACTGACCACTGGGAAACGGGACCTGCTACTGATCCCCAGGGGCTAGCTAATGGTTTCGAGAAAACCTTTCCAAGAGATGCAAAATCCCCCAAATTCACATCAACCCTACCATTTGCTTCTCTTCTCCAATTTGACTGCCTTCCACTGGGGAAACAGGACTTTTAATTATTTTCCAGCTTTACAGCTTAGGAGAGAACATTTTGATGACTACAAAGGCAAATGGAAGGAAAAGCCCTGTTGCTATAAAAGGTAGAGGTGCAACTGGTACAGAAAATGGAAGCCAGTTTCGATTAGCAGGGCCCGAGAGTGACCTGCTGTGGCAGGGAAAGGATATCACAAATGGATGACCTGGAACAGTGTCCCGCCATAGCTGGATTTCAAGCCCTTATACTGGGAAAGCCAACAGCTTTTCTCATCCCTAATACTGTTTCTATCTCCAACTAAACGGCTTGCCATTCCAGGGAGGGTTCCAACAAGTTTAATTACTTGAGTTTAAGAAGGGAGGGTAAAGAGAAGGCAACTGTACTCCAGTGAAGAACTAAATCCACTATAAACCTCTCACTAGTTGTCAGCAGTAGAGTGTGGTAGATGGGATAGGTCTGCCCCATTTATCAGATAGAAACATACAGGACTACATGACTGTCACAGAGAAGGTCAGTTCCAACCTTAGTACAAGGAAACATTTTCTAGTCTGGCTGTGTCATGACAGTTATGGCTCGTCTCTTAACATGATCTTTTTTCCTTCTAGATCTGTTCCCAATGGCATGGTGGTAAAGGCAAAAGAATGAGATTCCTTTTATTCAGACTGCTATCCTGACATCAATTACTCTTCTAATGGGACTTCTCCATGAACAGTGTTTTTTGGTGGCCACAAAACAAAATAAAGCAATGAGGTATTTGTTTTGATCAACTAAAGCTATATAGTAAGGTCTCCTTCCAAGCACACTTAACACTGCTATATGCCCAGCAAGGTGAGACTGAGTTGGGTTAGGCCATGTTGGAAATGGCAGCTACTCTTGGCATCATCAGCCTGTTCCATCTTTCAGTTAATACTACCCCGCCACTCTCCACCCCTCCTGCCCTGGGGAAAAAGGAGAGATGATGAATGTTATACACTTGTGGTTCTTATACGGTCTAACAGCATACACACATCTGGTTATTTCTCAGTTGTGGACATACACTGACATCGGCTGAAGATACAAGATACTCAGATTTATATACACATCACAGTGTTAAGTTAGATCCAGCCAAGACGTACAGTCTAATTGAGCCAACACCAACACATCATAAACAGGAAGGTCGGGGTAGGATAGGAAAGTTGGTTTCATTCAACACAGTATGGAGCCAGATGAGTTTCAGCAGCCTGTCACGGATGCAATTAGTCTCACGACCTTTGGCACTGTCTATTGTTACAGAGACTAAATCAGTCATTGTTAATCAAACCCTAACCCTCCAAAATTTTAAGGGAGGTATACTGACAAAAGTCGTGGGGAAGCTCACTGATATATGCACAGAAAAAGTGATTACCAACGGAAGATGTGGGACAGGGAGGTTTGGGTGCCAAACCTGAACTCCTTGGCTGCATCCATGAGGAGGTCCTTCCATGCCCTTAGCAGCCCTCCTCTCCCTGTCCTCCCCCTCACCCCTTAAGGAAGAAATAGAACGGGAAGCCTTGTGACCCTATATCATGAAACACTGAAAAGACACAGTGCCTGCAATTCCTTGGAGGGAAATTCTAAGCACTCCAATTGGAATAAGGAATCTTCCGATCATAGGCTAATAAGGGAGATTCCATTATTGCCTGAAGGAGACCAAAACATTCCTTTTTATCTGAAACTTTGGTTTAATATGTTTGGGGCTTAACTCAAAGGCCCAGAAGCCAAGATGACTAGCAAGGAACAAAGCCAGGATGTGACAGGAAGGTATCATGCAGCAAACGCTTAAAGGATTCGATTTACCAACAGTAAGAAGGGACATTTCACTGATCAGGGATGGCACAAATTCACTGATAAGATCAGCAAGTTCCATTTGGCTAAGATTAGAATTCAAGAGAGGCACAACATTTTCACGTCCATTCAAGGCATTCCAAAAAGAAAAGAAAAAAAAAGTTTACAAAAAAGTTAACACACCACTAGACATTAAACATCACAACTGTTTGGCAACTTTCAGCACCCCCCTCCCCTCCCAGACCCGTGCAATGCCCCTCAGTTATTTTGGGTAATGTGACATAACAAAGGAAGTGGGGAACTGAAAGTGTAGAATCACCATGTGTAAATATGGGACCTTCCATCCCCCGAGGGTATTGGATAAGAATTGTTAAAGCCTACCAAATTAACTATAGTACAAAAGAAAAGCTGCTTATACAGGACAGCAGGAGATCAAGGTGGTCACTTCATGCTGTTGGGAGACAAGACAAGGCAAAGCTGAACTTGGCAGGAACAAATCTGCCAGGTAACAGAGTAATTTTAAATTAAACCAAGGGACTATATTCCAAGCTCTGGCAGGCAAGACATATGGGACATACTCTTCATTGCTGCTATTCTGGGGAAACTGAGAGAATAAAAGATGGTACAACTGAATCTTAAGGTTGGGGTATGTAATTGTACATTTGTAAAGATGAGTGAAGACCAAACTACATTGTAAGAAATGCCTGAAGCTCCTATTTTAGTGTTATCAGAAGAAAAATCCTCAGCCAAGGTCCCTTGGTATATATGACACCCCCCCAACCCTTTAGAGTTCCTAACAAGTATCTGAGTCAGTAACAAATATAAAGCAAATGAAAACAGGTTGTGACCCCCCCCAATAAAAACACACACCAAGGAAAGTTTTTTCATTTAGATCTAACTCAGGCAATTTTCCTAACTTAGGTACAAGAAACGGCACCAATGCTCTCCATCATTAACTCCAGACTAATGATGCCTGGACATCCCTCACAATAAAACAAGAAGTAGGCCCACCTATTATTAGGGGGGAAATGATATCAATGCCAAGGAGAAAAAGGCAGAACAGAAATGGGGCTACCAGGGTGGAAGAGTCCTTTCTTTCCATTTTGCTTTCTGCAACTGGGGTGGGAAAAGCCTTTGGATTTTACCAGGATTAATTCTCCACTGGCAGGACAGGCTCAGCTTTGCTTTGTGTTATTTTGATTACTGTACAAAAGCAATGTTGGACTGCAGGAGAAATGCTCTGCCCAGCTAGATTGCCCTTTTGACATCTGGGAGTTCTATAGTGTTGGATGCTCAGTTTACATCCGGGATCCTCGCTCCTGAAGAATCTGAGAAAACAGAAGCACCAATATAACAACAGTTAACTTGGATTTAGTTTTTGCTGCACTTATTTGAAAAAGAACAGGAAAGCAAGATTAAAGGCACAATCCTTTTTCATCATTCAGTCTTAAATACCAATATAAAATGTAGTGATGAAGACAACAGCATAAATGTCTGCATATATGTTACCATGCTCACTGCTGATACTTCTATGCAAGAAACATCTCCATATTACAGAAGGGGGCACCAAACAGGACAGGAGAGGCTGTGGCACAGTGGTAGAGCATCTGCTTGTGTCATGATGTGGGCTGTGCCACCAGAGGCCTACTAGGCCCAGGGAGCCTGGCTAGCAGTCGGTGAGGCTGGGCCTACAACTCCCAGAAGCCCCCGAGAGGTTTTGAAGCCAAAATTGACCAACAGGAAAAGAGGAGGGCTTGGAATAAAAGATCTGGAGGAGAAGCAGGAAAAACTGTTCTTTCTGCCAGAGGGCAGACCAGAAGGAAGGCTGCTGCAGGGAAGAGGCCCTCATCCTGAGGGAAGGGTGAGTAGTCTAGTGCCACTTGGAATACTGAGCTAGGGACAGTATATATTTAGACATGTTATGGCATTTGATTTCTTTTCTTTTCACCCACTTACTGTTATATTTCTGCACCTTGTTGTTTGACCTCCTATACAATAAACTATTTTCATTGTTCACTCTGCCTGGTCCTCACGCCTATTATTCGGCCAAAAGGGAGGTCTAAAGGTCTTGGGGGGGGGGTGCTCTGGGCCTTCTCAAGGAAGCCTGGAACCAGTGGTGGCAGCATAAGGTGACACCCCACCTGAGCCGTGACAGCTTGGCATGCAAAAGGTCCCAGGTTCAAACCCCAGCATCTCCCACTAAAAGGATAAGATGGTAAGCAACACCAAAGACCTTCACTTGAGACTACGGAAAACTGTTGCCAGTCTGTGTCAGCTATGCTGCCATGGGGGTTGGGGAGTTCCTTCTGTGTCTTGTTAATTGCTATTGCATTCCTATCCCTGTTGTTCTCCCTTTGCTGAAATGCTTATCTCTACAGATGTGCAGGAGGAGGTTGTATTGTCTGGAAGTCTCAAAACTGCGACTGCAAGAACTACACAGTTTACAGCATCCAAAGGTTTGACTTCACTCTGGGTATAAAGAAAAATGATTCCCAGAGCCTTACCTTTGCCTTCTCACTAGGCTCTATGACGATGCCATTGGTAGAGTTATTGAGCTCTCGGGATACAACACAGAGGAATTCTGCTTGGTCCTCATTTCCATAGTTGTAGGAAGAGCCAATACTGATCAGCTGATGAAAAGGAAAGCAGCACAGATAATGTATGTGTTAAAAACAATACATGTAAGGAGTAGCCTATAAGATCAGACTAATACTTCACCTAGCATAGTATCATTTTTCCAACAGTGGTCAGTCAGTTCCAGATACCATAGGAGGAAGCATCAAACAGCCATGTAGTCATAAAAAAGCACTATGTTCCTCTGCATCCAAGTTTACAGAGCGCCTAAGGGAACATCAAGACTTTCATTTTTTAACCCCTAGAAATGAAATGCTGTGATTCTCTGAAACTAAGAGGTTGTCTGGGTGTATTTTTACAGAGTGTATCACTGAGCTCCATGTGGGGTGGTAGGGTGACTGCCTTTATTAACCATTTGTGTGCTTCTCAGAGGCATCTAAGGTAGCCATTATGGGAAACAGGATGCTGGACTAGAAAGGATTCTCTGCCATGCTACTGTGACAACAAATAAATATTTATGTACTTTTATATTACTTAATTTATATATCCTTTCTACCCCAATAGAGATCCAAAGCAGCTTACACTGCTCTCCTCTTCCGTGAGAGTGTGTCACTGGGCCAAGGTCATCCAGCAAACTTTTATGGAAGAGTGGGCAGTTCAAACTAGGTTTCCCAGGATCCTGTTTGGACACAGATCACCATACCATGCTGGCTCTGTATCAGGGAATGTTACAGGTCTACCTGTAACTGTCATTTAGATTGGGTGCATTGATGGGAGATGCACACTTGCTTATATGAGCATACAACTCCCAAGATTAAGCAAAAATAAGAACAGTTTTGGAATAAATGAAAACAGCAGAGTGTACATATGGTGAAAAATACAGGAAACTGATGAACAACAGGATTAGTTCATAAGAACATAAGAACATAAGAGATGCCAATGTTGGATCAGGCCAAAGGCCCATCTAGTCCAACACTGTCACAGAGTGGCCAAAAATACCAGGTGCCACCAGGAGGTCCACCAGTGGGGCCAGGACATTAGAAGCCCTCCCACTGTTGCCCCCCCCAAGCACCAAGAAGACAGAGCATCACTTGCCCCAGAGCCCCTATCTATACCTTGTGGGTAATAGCCACTGATGGACCTCTGCTCCATATGCCTATCTAATTCCCTTTTGAAGCCGTCCATGCTTGTAGCCGCCACCACCTCCTGTGGCAGTGAATTCCATGTGTGAATCACTCTTTGGGTGAAGAAGTACTTCCTTTTATCCGTTCTAATCTGACCGCTCAGAAATTTCATGGAGTGCCCACGAGTTCTTGTATTGTGAGAAAGGGAGAAAAGTACCTCTTTCTCTACCTGTTCTTTTCCATGCATAATCTTGTAAACTTCAATCATGTCACCCTTCAGTCGTCTTTTCTCCAAGCTAAAGAGCCCTAAGCGCTTTAACCTTTCCTCATAGGGAAAGTGTTCCAACCCTTTTATCATTCGAGTTGCCCTTTTCTGCACTTTTTCCAAAGCTATAATATCCTTTTTAAGGTGTGGTGACCAGAACTGCACACAGTATTCCAAATGAGGTCGCACCATTGATTTATATAGCGGCATTATGATATTGGCTGATCTGTTTTCAATACCCTTCCTAATAATCCCCAGCATAGCATTGGCCTTCTTTATTGCAGTCACACACTGTCTCGACATCTACTACAACTCCAAGATCTCTCTCTTGATCAGTCTCTGCCAGTTCAGACCCCATCAATGTGTATTTATATTTAGGATTTTTGGCTCCAATGTGCATCACCTTGCACTTGGCCACATTGAACCCTTCAATACCCTTCCTAATAATCCCTAGCATAGCTTTGGCCTTCTTTATTGCAGTCACACACTGTCTCGACATTTTCAGTGAGTTATCTTCTACGACTTCAAGATCTCTCTCTTGATCAGTCTCTGCCAGTTCAGACCCCATAATTCATAATACCCCATAGTTCATAATTATGAGGATTATGTAGTGGCAATAAGCATCACTGGTATCAAAAGAAATAACTAATCTGAATACAGAGATGCAAGACAGTACACTATTCAATGCATACCTGAACAGTCAAGGCAGCAGCACTGCTATATCAGCTTGGAAAAAACACATCACGAGAGTTTTCAGAGAGCAAACTCAGAGAGTAAAGCAGCATCTCTCAAACTGGGGTCCAGAGACCTATGAGGCTACATGAGGAACTCCCCCATGCCCATGTGGCTAGTGTGAAAACAGAATCTTCTCAGAGAGTCAATTTGGTGTAGTGATTAAGAGCGGCGGAATCTAATCTGGAGAACCGGGTTGGATTCCTCACTCCTCCACATGAAGCCAGCTGGGTGATATTTCTCTCAGCCCAAAAAACAAACCTAGCTCACCACAAAAAGAGCTAGAGTTTCAGGCTGTCAGACAATCTTCAGATCTCCTGGCTAGACTAAAGTAAAGGTAAAGGGTCCCTTGCTCGAAAGCCAGTCGAATCCGACTCTAGGGTTGCGGTGCTCATTTCCGTTTCCAAGCTGAAGAGCCAGTGCTGTCCGAAGACGTTTCCGTGGTCATGTGGCCAGCATGACTAAACACCAAGGCGCACGGAACGCTGTTACCTTCCCACCGAAGCGGTCCCTATTTATCTACTTGCAATTTCTTGCTTTCGAACTGCTAGGTTGGCAGGAGCTGGAACTAGAGATGGGAGCTCACTCCGTCATGCGGCACCCGGGTCTCGAACTGCTGAACTACTGACCTTCCACAGCCTGCAGTTCAGCATCTTAACCACTTGAGCCACCGCAGCTCCTTTGCTAGACTAAACCCACTGCCATACGATAATTATTATTAATTAGTAGAGTATTCTCAGTTTTCTATAAAAGGTTAGAAGAGATTCTCAGGCTCAGGAGATGGAATGAGGTTCCTCCTCTTTCAATGGGCTGGAGCTCATAATGTCACCACCACTTGCAGTCACAGATCTTCCAGATATCCTCAGAGCATCGGTCAGAAAATGTGTTAATTGGCTGCCCAAATCCAATAGTTCTTTCTTACACTGGTTGAGCAGCACCAAGGAGATAACAGTTCTACTACAATCATAGTTACTCCTAGTCTAAAAATGAACTGTTGGTTACTCCTGGTATAAAATCAAACTCTTCCGACACAAAGTATTTCAGTATAAAGAGATGTGCTACTCTGTATCTATAGACATTAGCAGTAAATGGCAGTTTTCAAGTGAACACCAGAAGTTTAGGTTTTGTGGGACACTGGTCTTTTATTTCTATGTGTGGCTCTGAAAGTTTTTCCTAGCCCCTTCCTAGCCTTGCTCTACCACCCTCTAGAGCTGGAAAATATTAGCCAATAAGGAAAAGTCTCACTCTCTCTAGCACAAAGTCCCTTCCAATCAAGGGGCATGATTGATCAGAACTTGGGTTGGGGCCTTTTGAACTGTAGCCTTATAGTATCAGCTACCTTCTGAGACTTTACCTTATTGGCCACGTATATAGACAATACAAACATTTAAATTTGCTTCTAAAGTGTAGCTGACCTAGTTTTCATTTTGTTGTTTGGAGGACACAAGGCCTCTATGGGGCACACATGCCTTGCCACGGTCTTTAAAAGGAAGTTGTTCAGCACACAGCAGGCACTTCTGAGGGAGGAGGGGAGGGCTCTGAGTTCCATGGGCTGCTAAAATTTAAGACCTGCTTATTTTAAGCTTAAGGACAACCTGAGCATAAGGATTAATTTCATGGCCATATTCAGTAAACAGGAATGAATATGAAACAGACTTTACTGCGTCCTGTGTTACCTCAAAAAGTGCAACAGGGCATGTGGGTAACTCTGAATCCGTGTGTACAGTGGCTTCATTCTTGCTATCCAGAGGGGTTGGGTGGCATCTGTGCAGATCTCTGCCCAGACACAGATTAGAGGAACCAATGCTGGAAACTCAACTTGTATGGACGGCTGACTTGAGCAGAACAATATCCCAGGGGGAACAATTACTTGCCTTTTCCTGAAGAAAATATCTGCAAGTGAGTTCTGCAGCACCCTAAAACAGGGAGTGTGGGTAGCTGCCATCTGGTCATACCCCAACAGCAGCACATTTCTTGGGAAAAAGTCTTGAAGTTCTACAGAGCCCCCTAATGATGGCTAAATGTAATAACAAATACCAATATGAAAAAAACTGAGAATTCCAATTCACCCAGAGGGAACTTGTTGGCCATACTGTGAGACCGAAGGATCAATCCAAAACCAATTATCTGAGAAAAATAGAGTATATTAGCTAAAGTGCATTCTGCAAAAGCCTCCCACAGTGAAGACACCATGCTGATTCTAGAGATCCTCATTGCTGAATGTAAAATCACCATCACTGAACAGGTAGCAGTAATTAGCTGATGGGGGGAGGTGAAGGAGCAGGAAGTCGAGCCTGGAGTCAGGTTCCTCTAACAGAGAACATCTCCTGTAGCTTCGGAAACCAGACCTCCCCTTGCATTAGAATGGCCACAACAGCAGATTAGGTACAGTGTTGTACTTGTAATATCCCCTATATTCTAAAAGGGTTGCAATGAAAATATACATCAATGTTCACATTTTACTAGGCTGCTGTCATCCTTCTTTCCCTGCTCTTGTTAAAAAGCAAATAATGGGATGGTGGTGGGGCCAGGTGGCAGTGGCACATGAAAAGTTGGACCACGGGGCTGGCCACAGCCAGCCACGCCTCCACCCCCACTCCTGCCAAAGCCTGCTGGCTGACCAGAAGTGGGCTTCTCCTGGTGCCTATTGCTGTGGCTACTACCCTGCCAGCCTCAGCACGGGTCTTGGGAAGCTGCTGACCTGCCAGATGTCTCTGGCTTACAGCGTCTAGCCTGCCAGTATGTAGTGTGTTGAGCCCAAGCACCTCTGCTCTGCCACAAGGAGAGGAAAGCCATGATATAAGCCCAGTGAATTGGGGGCAATCCCACACAAATGGCCCCCTTCTTCTGGGTATGGAAATATTCATTAACACTGAATACCTGTTCAAATTTCCAGCCATCAGACATAGTAGACACCATCTGGGTGAGCTCTTCCTCTTGACACTGCAAAACTCTGTACACATGCTTGACAGGTCCCTGAAACACAAGAGGGGGGGAAACAACTCACAAGTTAGAAACCTTGCAGCTTGGTTGTTTGTAAAGGAAATGTAGCTATGATTTTGCATCAGGAGAATAAACAGCAACATATTGTACCAAAGCTGGTGAATATTTGCACATGACATAAGTGTCACATGTGATGACATTTTTATGGTTTTAGTTGATTTTATAATGTATTGAATTAATTGTTGTAAACCGCCCTGAGCCCCACGCAAGTGGGGAAGGGCGGTTAAGAAATCTAATTTAATAAATTAATGACCATGCCAATGGGAAAGGTGGAGAAAGAATCCACCATTCTCTCCAGCATTCTCAACTGGGTACAGCCTCCAGTAGCCAGACACACAGAATTTCTGAACTCAGCACAAATCCCACTTTTCCTTCTGAGCACTGGCACAGCCCAGAGAGAGTGGTGTGTTTAAATTTCACTATAATAACACAGCTGAGCATAAGCTTTATTTGAAATTCACACACACGGGAATTTCTCTTGGTGGCACATGGCTAAGTACCTATGCCACCAGTATTCCAATCTCATCCTTTCTTCCTCTTGAAAGAAAATATACCCTAAATTCCCAACATATTATCAGAAAGCATGAAAAGTAAATGTTCACAAATGTGCACAATTTATTCCACTCTTCTAACCTTGTAGCAAAGTTGGAGATTTTAGACCCTGTATCATTTTTAAAAATCTGAATTCTGAGCTGGGTCTCAAAAATCCACTCGCTTGCCAACAGTAAGCTCTCCTCCCCAACCTGGCAAGTGTCGCTCCCAGAACCCTTTACAAGGATCATTTTGCCACAGAGAGCTCTTTGTGAACTGCTGAGGTCTTGGTGGAAGGCAACCTGCAGGCAGAGAAAATGCTCCCCCCCACACACTTAAGAACATGAAAACAGCCTTGCTGAATCAGACCAGTGGTCCATCTGTTTCATCTATTCCAGCAACCTGTTTCACAAAGCAGTCAACCAGTTTACCATGGAGGGCCAAAAAATAGGGCACAGAGGCCAAGGCCTTCCCCTGAGGTTGGCTCCTAGCAGTAGTATTTTCCCTTCCCACTTGGTCTTTCCAAGAGGTGGCAAAAGCAGTGGTTACTAGCAGGTCTGGAGAGAAATCATCTTCTTTCCTTTCAGAGAGTTCTTACAATGCAACCCAGTGCAGAGTTATTCCAGTTCAAGACAAATGATTTCAAACAACAAACTTTTCCCTTCTTTTGTCTTTTAACATGCCTTACTTGAGAAGTTCTGCTTTCGTTGTCTCGTATTCGCTCCTTCACAAGTCGTACTAGAGATGCAATGTTGTAAAATTCAGCTTCCTCCAGCACTCCTAAAAGTGAGAATAAAAACACAGCTAGGAATTACTCTAGTCTTCAGAAAGAGAAGAGAAAACGATCCTCTAAAGTCTCCCATACTCTGATATTTCCCTGTATTCAAATTTATTTAAAAACCAGTAATTAAATCTGCAAATCAACATAGCTACTGAAATCTCATTTTGTTAGGAACAAATAATGAAAGAGAAGAACACAAAAGTACTACTAGAAACCAGGGCCAGTTTCAGGTTTTGGGAGGCCCTAGCTAGAAAATGCCCAGTGGGTCCCTCTCCTCCTGTACCTACGTGCAGGCCTTCCTCCTTGTGCTTCCCTTCGTGCCCATCCATCTGCATGCTCCTCAGGCCTGTGCTTCCCCATCTGCTTGCAGATCCACTCATCATCTCCTTTTTACTGACAGTGTGGGGATGCGTGTGCATGTGGGAGTGCCACTACCATGGCCACCAGAAGTGCTACCACCTCTACATACCACCTGCATGCCCTTCCCTGGAGGCACTGGGCAGCATTTTTAGCCAGGAGCACAGGTGGCACTGGAGGAGTACTTGTGAGTAGAGGGGGAAGGATGCATGGGTGAGTGGCAGAGGAACAATGTAGGCAAGAGGGTCAATGGCTGTGGGCTCTGGTAGATGTCCCACCTTAAGGTACGCTGACACTAGCCCCACTAGAAAGACCTGAAGACATTTCTATTCACAAATGAATGAGTGCATATTACTCCTCTCACTACAGAAAATGAGAATAATCTGGGATTCTAGCAGAAAAGTATCCCTCTGTCGGAAGATTTTTCACAGGTTTTGCCTTTGCAGTCCCTTCCTCTAATAGAAAACAAAAATATAAAAAAGCCACCAACTTTTGTTGACAGAATGCCTTGGATGGAATCAAAATTTACCACATAAATACAAGCTTCTGCGTACAGCAAAACTGGTTTTGTATTGCTCCTCTGGGGATTTGATTATAGTAAACCACCATGTTATTATGATAAAAGAATATGTGGACTGTGGCCTCACTCCAGCCTGAAATTGGATACACTAAAGTCCACTGAAATCTGTGTGGTTAAGTGCACCAAATTCTGCCAAAGTATGGCGTACATCTATTTAGGATCCATTTGGTTATTCATAAGCATAGCAAGAATATAAAGCACAGCAATCCCTCTTGCTTACCTTCTTCTGCTAGCTCCTTGTTTATTATGAGTTTCCCATGTCGGAGGTAGTTCAGGATTGGACCAAAGTACGTGGGATCCCTATCAATGAGATATGCTCCTGTCTCATCCTGTCAAAGATTTACCAGTGTCAGATTCGGATGCTACAATGGACAATTCAATAGAACAAGGATATTTGGCTGTGGAAATGGGAATTTGGCTTCCTTCAACAACTCTGTATTCGTCTCAATAAATCAAGTGGGCTCTTTTTGAATTAGTGAAATCTATCCTGAATCACCTAGCCAAAAAGAATGGGACCCTTAAGTCACAACAGTTTCTCGTGTAGCCATATTTACCAACTCTCTCCTTAAATAAAACTTGGGTCAACTGATTCAAAACAGTAACAAACTTTTAATAATAGAGACTTAAGATAATAATTATAAAAGCCCCAAATGTTCATTGTCATGAAAATTATTATTGAAATTAAAAATTATTTTGATTACCTAGTTAACAATACTATGCACATATACATGCATATCAGTGAAACAAAAGATTACCAGTTTCTGGTCTTTATTTGGAAGCTGAGGAATAGCCTATTTACATATTTTGATTTGAGGATTTTATGCTAACTGGAGACAGAGCGTAAATGTTACTACGGTTAACGTGTCGATTTTATAAAGGAATCAGGGAAAGGGAATGGATGCGTATGTGAGTTCCTAAGCTCCTGTGGGTTACATAGAAAGCAATCCTGCTTTTGTCATCAGATGACACCCTGATGCAATTAAAAAAGTAGGCCACCACCTATGCAAGGCATTCTGCTTAATTACTTGATCTTATTCTCATGCTTGAAACTGTTCATGTCTGTATTTGAGGCAGCATCTTAAAATTGGCAATACTTTGGAGGACAAAATTGTAAATCCTATTGTCTGTCAAACATGAAAACTGTCACATCAGGACTCTCCAGATGTAGTAAAAATACTTCTATTCTACATAAACGGGGCAATGCAATCAAATTTATTCGGTGACTTGCTCAATAATTAAAAGAATTACTAAGAAAGCTGGAAACAAGATCTAGATCTCTGCCTGATTTACTTTCTCTAGAACATATGTTGGCTTCCCCCCAAGCCAGTAGCCATTAAGCATATCCCTAGTTTTTCAATTAAAATTTCACCCTAAAGGGCCATATAATTATAGATTAGTCATATAAGCCCCCACAATATTTCAAAATGATCAGCCATCATACTCTGAAAGAAGCTATCCTATTTAGACATATTTATTCTGAGAAACAGTTTTAAGTATTAGACAGAAACAGGGCAAGCTGCCTTATAACATAAATTTTGACTGAATTTTCTTATGTGCTTCCCTTTATTAATCCAAGATTGGTACCTTTTGCCACTGACTATAGTTGTGACAAAGTTAGATACGGCAGGCAGAATTTGGGCTTAGGATTTTAGTCAAAGACCAAACTTTGATAGTATATAGCTCTACTATTTGTGTTCAAAACAGTTGGTGCATATTTCTGGTACACTTCTTGGTCCTCCCTGTTCCTATCCTTCAATAGAAAAGAAAGAATGTCATATTTTTGCATCAGGGAGAGAACAGGTGATTGGGGCAAAACATAATCATATATACTTAGTCAATATTTTCACTAGAAAGGTATGAATTATCACATTATAGCAAATACCATGATTGTAATTACAGGTTATGTGTGCTGTTCCTAAGGAAAGTGGCATGGATTAACTGACTTAGGGTGAAAGAGAATACTGATCTGATGCCTAAAGGGCTGTGTTTGGATAACACTGATTTTATTTTCAAGGAAGAACTGTATTTCTGAAATATTGTTTCCCTGTCGTGGTATGGATACAATAATCCTGTGAACTTCCTAAAAGGAGGCATGCATGTGCATGCAACAAGATTCTTAGGTATGTGTGTGGGCGTATACAGCTGATTAACTTAAACATAATTGGAACTTGCAAAACTCTAACTTTTTTGTAGTATGAGCTGTGCTAGTGGGAGAGTTCTCTGCCCCTTACTTTAGTTTCATATTAATAGCTAACATTCTCCTGTAGCTGGAGAACTATGTAACAAGAATTCCATTAAAGGATGAATTGGATGGTCTAGAAACTCTAGCCATCTGAGATGAGGCACAAAACTGCAATTTTTCTGTTAGGCTTCTGAATACATAATTGAGAATGATCCCTCCCTCCAAACATGTTTGCAGAACTCTCCAGATACTATGATACATTGTTAGAGAGTGTATGGTGAGTTATAGGAAATATTGTACAGTAGGATTATAGTAGTAGTATAGTATGTGGATACAAATAACTATCATTTTGCATCACATCTGGTGTGTGGCAAGATTAATATAAACAACTGACCTACCTGGTGGTCAAATACACACCATGGTAACGTAACACCCACTAAATAGTCTCTGAGTACAATGCTTTCTACATCAAAAGTGTGGGAGAGAGAAGAATGAATGGGAAAGGTACACACACCACATCTATGTGCAAATCCAATGAAAGCTACTGAAAGATTACGGAGACCTAAATTTCAGTAGCATGTAGTGTACACATGAAGCACCTACCACCCATTCTTTTGATTGGAACAGAGGCTCCTACCACAGCCTTGGGCAGCTGAAGTGGCTATAGATCTCGCTCTCTCACACCTTTATATAAACTGGCCTGTTTCATTACAGTATCAGAAAGGGCTTTCCTGAAGCACAACCAAGATTTCATGCATTCCAAGGGCCATTCAGCATCCTTCTCTTCTGTCCATCTCCACTAGGAGACAAGACGGGAGGGGGAAGGGAGCGACGATGCACTGCTCAAGAACGCCGCGAGGAAGGAGAATCAGGCTGCTTTACAGGGCAGCCCCGTGGCCACCTCTCACCTTGTCGGAGCCCAATTCGGGCCCCTCCTGGCAGCAGAGGCGGCAGAGGAAAGACTTGGGCTCGCGGCAGAGCGTCTGGCGGGTGCTCACAAAGTAGGTGCCTCCCACGTTGAGCCGGACCCACTTCGAGCCTCCACCGCCTCCCGGCGTAACTTTCTCGGGCGCTGAAGGCTCCGGACTGCGCGGCGGACAGGCGGGAGCTACAGCCAGGCGAGGACTGGGCGGCCCCGGGAGCGGGAGCGGGCTCGGCGTGCGGCCCCGCAGCGGCCCCTCCCCTGCCGCCAGCTCCGCCATTCTCGACTACGGGTTCTCCCTGGACGTAGGATGGGCGGGCAGCGGCCACTATAATTCAACGACCAGGATGGAGAAAGTGGAGCTTTGCTCGACGGGCCTCAGCAGCCATCTCCTTAGCCTCCGCTGACAGGGAGAGCCGGACTTCCGGGATGAAAAGCCACTTCCGGGTCACCAACTATTCTTTCAGACAGAGTCATACCATTCCAATATAGAACAAATTCAGTGGCACCTTTAAGACCAACAAAGGTTTATTCAAGGTATGAGCGTTCGTGTGCCGCTCATACTTTGAATAATCCTTTGTTGGTCTTAAAGGTGCCACTGGACTCTAAACGTGTTCTACTGCTTCAGACCAACACGACCAACTTGGAGCTTTATACCATTTCAGACTCGCTTCCTACGACTACAAAGCCAATGACGGTAGAGAATTTTTTTAAAAAGTAAACGTCTGAAGTAGAAGGAGAATATACTTCTGGGATTGTAGAAATAATCTTCTGAGTGGATTTTTTTTGTACACCGGAAAAAAACATAGAAATTCGGCGGCGCATAGATTCAGAGAGCCCTGGACTAAACTACAGAAGGAACTTCCGGTAAAAACTGAAATCCGCCATTGGCCATCAATTGGTGTCGCTCTAGGCTTCAGCATCTCTATGATCAATGTGTTTGGCATGGCCACTTATCTTGTAAAAATCGTTCAGCTGTAGTGCGGAAGGTGCGATTACAGTATGTATGGTAGTTATGCATTTTTAAAATAGTCTATGGCTTTGTTTTACGTTTATATATATTTATATTATATTATTTAATTATTTAATCGTACTTCTATCCCTCCCTCCCAGCCATAACCGGCTCAGGACTGTTTCCGGGAATTTTTGTTCTGATTGGTTGCTCTCAAGCTCTGCTTCCGGAAGGACGTTTCCGGTGGGAGTAAGAAGTAAAGGGTTGCTGAAGGTGAGTGAAGAACACTCAGTTTTTCTAGTTCTCGGTGGGTAAGCGGACCGGGCAGAGGAAAGGGTCCTTTATGCGGCATTTGTTCGTCCTTTCACTGGTCTCTCATTGCTATTATTTGTAACGATTGTATCCCACTCCATAGGGTTCCCCGGTATCTTATCTTGGCACTGGCCAGGCTCCGGTTTTTCTAGTCCGTTCAAGGTTGTTGAACAATATACTCTCCTGCTGTACTGTGTACTCTTCTGCATTTTGCTGGGGTTTCTTTGTATTGACCGATGATAGGAGTTTGGTGGCCAAGCCTTGATTTGCCTCTGTCTACGGTTTTAGGAACAGGGCATTTGCACCATGTAAAGGAGAGGTTAATATTGACTGTCATGTCCCTAGTTTTGTGCATTTTGCCCTTTGAATATTTTATGAACCGTTGTAGCTACAACACAGTTTGTCTGTAACCTTATTGCTTTGAAAAGCAATTTCTTATTTTATTGGGTGAGCCTTGAAAAGTACATAATATTCTAGGCTTTATTATCTCACAATATCTATATATCTAATTCCCAATATGCCCCCTCCGTGCAGATATCTAAATCCACACATCGGGGGCACTTGGGGGGCAGGGAGATTTTCTTGCACATTTGGGGCAATCCCCAGATGTGCACAAAAATCTAAAAACTGTAAAAAAATATAGGGGGGATATTAAAATCCCCCAAAATATAGAAAAGCATTCCCTGCGCATGCGCAGGAAACGGTGCCTCACAGCCGTTGCAGGGGGGAGCTTGGTGGGCCTGCAGCTGCGCGGGCCTCGCTGTCGCTGCTGGGGGGGGAGGTTTTTTGTTTAAATCCCCCCAAAAGTGCGTAGTCAGGCGGCGGCTTAGCACTGTGGAAGAGCAGGTGGTCGCAGAGCCTCTCGCCACTGCCATCCCCCCACCCCCCTGCAGCCAATGCGGGGCCACCCGGCTGCTGCTGCTTCCCCAGCGCCCGCTCGCCGGCTGGGTTGGGGGGCCAGCTGGCACAGTGGAGTCCCTGTGCCCACCCATCGCACCACGGCTCTCTCTCTTCCCTCTGCAGCTGCCTTCTCTGCGCCTGGCACCCCCCCCGATCTCCCGGTGGTCCGCCTCGCTGGCTCCCTCACACACGGGAGCGCTTCTACCCTTGCACGGCAGCCTGGCTTCACGTATGCACGCCTCTCCCACTTTCTGAGCCCTGAAGAGGCCTCCCCCGCGAGTATTGCGGTCCCTCTTCTTGTATAGGTCTAAAGGTAAAGGTTTCCCTTGCTCGAAAGCTAGTCAAATCCGACTCTAGGGGGCGGTGCTCATCTCCATTTCCAAGCCAAAGACCCAGTGCTGTCCGAAGACGTTTCTGTGGTCATGTGGCCAGCATGATTAAATGCCAAGGCACACAGAAAACTGTTACCTTCCCACCAAAGCGGTACCTATTTATCTACTTGCAATTTCTTGCTTTTGTTATTCAGCAATAAATAAATATTGTTGAGTTCATGGAGCTTATGCTACATTTAGTTTAGGGTGTTTCCTTGATTTTTGCAAGGTATAAAATTATCATGGCACAAATCACTGTAGTCTTGTTTTGCTCTATTGCATATTTTACTTTCCTCTCTTGAATTTGTAGTCTGCAACAATGGCTGGCCGCAGAGCTGCTTTGAAAGCAATAGACTGGGTGGCATTTGCTGAACGAGTGCCTCCCAATCAGAAACCCATGTTCAATGCCCTGAAAACGCGCAGTGATACACTCTCAGCCAAGTGAGTACTTTCTAAGTGTAAGAATAGCATTTGTGAGGCAGGAAGATCTTGCTTTCAGGAGAAATGCTTATTTGTGTTTGGGGTAGAGGGATTTCAAGCTTTGCCTTATTGGTGATACTGATTTTTACTTGAATGAATTATGTTCTGTTGCTAGCAGTTGCTTTCACTGCTGCAGTGTTCAGTGGATCTAAACCTCATACTACACTGCTTTTTGCAAAATATTTAGTTTGTCAGGGCTCTGTTTTTTAATTGTTACTGAAATAGTTGGTTGAAGTGGATAGACTTGGACAATTGCCTTTTATTCTGTTTGGCAACTTCATGATACCCTTTCTTTGGCTTACAAGCCTATGTGCTGCCCATCTTTATGATAAAAATGGTCATAATGAAATATTGGTGATCTGTGTTACCAACAGTGTTTCCTCTAAACTGAGTTAGTGTGAGCTAGTTTACAGTTTTTTAGCCTCCGGCTCACATATTTTTGTCTTAGGAAGGATGGCTCCAGACTCAGAGCAAACTAATTTATGCAGTAGCCAAATTGCTCGCTCACAACTTTAATGCGCGTAGCTCACAAAGTAGAATTTTTGCTCACAAGGCAGATTACAAATATGACCTCAAAGCCAAACAACAGCTTTGATGTAGATTAGTTTGAGACTGTGTGACTGGCTTAAGGTTCTATTGCATACTGAGGATGCAGACCTTGGTCACCCAGATCGTAGTCTGACATTCTTACCACTACACCATGTTGTCTTTGCAGGGCAATGATCAGAAAAGTGCAGGAATAGGCAGACAGAATATACCACATTGGGTTGTGTGTCAAAATTTAAATCTTAGCTGTCCATTAACTGTTGTATGTTCCAGCAGGTTCTTACAAAGTTCACTTATGACTTGCTGAATCTCTGACAGCATTAACAGCTTAACTAGCCACCCTTAGGATGTGTGACAAGAAGGGGGATTAGCTGTAGAACTAGAAATAGCCTGAAATTTCTAACACTTGAAATGTACTTTTCCTATTAACAGGCTTGCTTCTTTGCCAGAGTCTCCCCCAGCCATTGACTGGGCTTTTTACAAGACTACGATTGCCAGGCCCGGCATGGTGGATGAATTTGAGAAGAAGGTGAGACTGTGTTATAATATTTGACTGTTTTGGATGTTCTGGAATCTCAATGAGGACTGTCTGTGCATGAACCGAGTCCAGAACTCACACTAATGGGAATGCTATTTTCCAGCAGGCTTCTGCACTTGTGTGGAATATGCTGTAGCTCTTTGTCTCAAGATATGGGCACAGAAGGGTTCTCTACACATAGTTTCCCTCCATTCTCAGTATACCAGCTGTTCCCACTGGGAAGGATGCGTAGTTATGAAACCCCTTCATATTCCTATAAAACTAAGGCTATAAAACTTTAAACTTAAAGCAGTCATTGTGCTGGTTTTGATGGGAAGGGTATGAGTTTGGGATGTATGTGTCGAACCTAAACAGCATGATAAAAAGCAGAGACATCACCCTGCCAACAAAAGTCCGCATGGTCAAAGCAATGGTATTCCCAGTAGTCATGTATGGCTGCGAGAGTTGGACTATAAGGAAGGCCGAGCGCCGAAGAATAGATTCTTTTGAACTATGGTGCTGGAGAAGACTCTTGAGAGTCCCTTGGACTGCAAGAAGAACAAATCAGTCAATCCTCAAAGAAATCAACCCTGACTGTTCCCTGGAAGGCCAGATAATGAAACTGAAGCTCAAATACTTTGGCCACCAAATGAGAAGGGAGCACTCACTGGAGAAGACCCTGATGCTGGGAAAGATTGAAGGTCAAAGAAGACGGGGACGGCAAAGGATGAGATGGTTGGACAGTGTCATCGACGCAACGAACATGAAATTGAGCCAACTTCAGAGGACAGCGGAAGACAGGAAGGCCTGGCGGGAGCTGGTCCATGGGGTCGCGAAGAGTCGGACTCGACTGTGCGACTGAACAACAACAAATATATATATATATATAAAATAGATTTTTATTAAAGGTAAGGCAGAAATATCTTACATACATTAAGTACTTTTTTGTTTTTTAACAGCAATAACTATAGTGAAGAATAGAGAATCAGTTAACGTATTGCACAATCTCCTTACAAAAGCCAAGATAAAGAGTATTAATGAGTAGAGTGTATCGTGTTTGAATGTAGCAAAGGTGACAACTTATTTGGAGCCCAAACATTGCTTAGAAATTGAGCCATCCAAGATATGCTGGGTTAGATGGTAGAAATTCATGTTCTGTCATATACTGTATAAAGGTGAACCAAGTTCTTACAAACTTGGAGTGTGTATTTTTGGGTCTATGTTGACTATCTCCGAAGGTGTTTGCGATTTTGTCCATTATATAATGATCCCAGCTTTTTTCTCTCCACATTGCAATTGATGGTATATTTGGAGATATGTGTCTGAATATATAATAGTAGTATAGGGCTCTTTGTGGATGCCACATTATATTCCTTTATTGTGTGCATTTTATTTATGGTCCAGATTTCTGTCCATTCCTCATTGTCTTGGTCTTAATCTTTATTGTTACTTTTTTCTTTTTTAGAGGTCACTGGCCAATTTGCAACTTTTAACCTTAGTGCCATTAACATGTCTTTAATACTAGCATTAATAGCTGGGATTAGATTTCAAGTTCCTGGTCCCATAACTGATTTTCTTCTTGTGGAACAAGGCAATGAGCCACCAAGTGCAGCCTAGAAAAAGTTTGGTTCATGTATTAGGATTTGAGCATGCCTACCATTCTCTGGCTTGGATTGGAAGATTTAATGGCTGCATCGGTAACTGTACTCTGCATTGTTAATAGATGAGATGCTTGAAGAAAGCACTGGCAGTGCTACTTGGGAAAAGCTACCTGATAGAATCAAAAGACAACAACCCTTAAAAATATTCTCTCTAACATTTCACAGTATAAGGCATTTCAAGTCCCCGAGCCTGTGGATAATGAGACAGCTAAAGTAGAAGCTCAAGAACAAGAGGCTGTAAGTACTTTTGCCCATCATTTCTTGAGTATATGTAGGTGACTTGTGAAGAGAAGGAGTCTTCTAGAAATCTTGGCAGATCGTATTGAGCTATAATTTCTGGTCATAACTTCTTGTACGTTGCATCTTGGGAGAATGGCTTGGTCATCATTCTCAGCTTGTAGCTTATCTTACTCTGTCAGTTGTGGGAGAGTATATACCTGGACTTCTTTTCCTGAAATTTTAGCACTGGTAAGGTAAAGTTGCAAATATCTGACTATATTTTTGTTGAAAAAACAAGTGGAGACTTCTTGCTATCTTCAGACAGACCTTACAGCATGTGATAAAGCAATTTAGGGTGGGTACAAGGAAGAAAATTAAGTGCTAGACACCCATATGAAATTAGCAAAGAACAACAACAACAGAAATCCAGTGATTAAAATACTTGAAATGGCAGTAATGCTTCAAATGCACATAAAAGCCCAGCAACAATAAAAAGAGCCCCCAATACAAGCCACAGACTAAAAACAACTTCTTAGGTTTTAATCTTCTTCAAAGGCTCACTGGAAGTTTTTATTGGCTGAAAATACATCAGTTCTTGGAAATTTACTGCAGCAGGGATATTTACTGTAATATTGAATGTGTATTCCTAATACCTTCACTGTATGGAATTTACAGATATTAAATGACTGAAGTTTTGGGAAAAAGAGTTCCTCATCAGGTCTACTACAGCGTCTTTTCTTAATTATTAGTCAAATGTTCATGGTAGCTTTGGACACTGCAGAGCGTCAGAATCTGAGCCAAAGTTAAGCCTACTTAGCATCTTCAGCATTCTAGAGTTTCATCAGTATGCTGACTGAATAGTTTTCTTTCTTGCAGAACAAGAGTGCTGCATCCTATATACAAGCCTCAAAAGCCCGTATTGTCCAGTTCGAGAAGGAGGTAAGCTGGTGGTTTTCATGATACAAACAGGCTACTGCACAAGTTTGTGTTGTCTGTCTCTCAGTGGGATGGATCCATCAATCTGTCAGCAAAAGGTGATGCATCCCCCTCCACACCATGTAGTCCCTTTTGACTCCTGGATAGTTAATTCCTGGGGTTGCAGGACCTGTGTAGACAAATGGCCCTGCTGGTCAGAGCCTGTGTTAAGGAGGGGAAAGGGTCTAAAGCTGCCCCTCCTTCCCCTTCTGGAAGGGGAGCTGTGATTCTGGAGGAGGGGGATTTTTGCTTTCTTCCCCCTACTCATTTTAGCCCCTAGTCTGTGTGGCTGTTAGTCCATGTGAAGGGAGAGAATGCAGCAAAGATCTGTACTTCTTGCACCCTCTGGATCACTGGATACAAATAAATTCTGTGTTAAATATTCTTCTTTATGAACTAATGGACTGTTGTTTCTTTTTCCTTCTTTCAAGCTCCAAAAGTTTAAAACCATGATTCCTTTTGAGCAGATGACATTTGACGATTACTATGAGGCATTTCCTGAAACTAAACCGGACAAAGAAAAATATCCGCATTGGCCACACAAGCCTATCGCAGACTTGTGAAACCTCTGTGTCTGGAAGCACCTTGTGATCACAGTCAAATCTAGAACCTGTTAAATAAAGTAATTGTATTACAGTCTTTGTAGCTTGCCTTGTTCTAACTGCTACAACCTCACAATATCTTCCCTCTCAGTTTCTGCCAGTTTGGACCTCATCAGCATGTATTTAAAGTTGGAACTTCCTGTCCCACTGTGCATCACCTTACACTTACCTACATCAAACTTGACTGCTACGCTTCTCATCATCCCCAATTCCAAATCATTTATGAACACATTAAATAGCGCATCTCCCAGTACTGATTCTTGTGGGATTCTGCTGCTCACTTCCCTCCGTTGCAATGACTGTCCATTTATTCTTCTGTTTCTAGCCATTTAACCAATTTTTAATCCATAAAAGGAGCCTTTGGACTAGTAGTATCTTGTTAAAAACCTTTTGGGAGTCCAAGTATATAATGTCAAAGAACTCCCAAAGGTTGGTGAGTTAGGACTTTCTTTCATAAATAAATAAATCTGTCTTTAATAACAGTTTCTACTAATTTATCGAGAACAGATGTTAAGCTAAGTTGTCTGTAATTTCCCAGATCCCCTCTGGACCAGTTTGGTGTAGTGGTTAAGCATGCGGACTCTAATCTGGGAGAACTGGGATTGATTGCCCACCCCTCCACTTGCAGCTGCTGGATGACCTTGGGCAAGCCATAGTTCTGACAAGAGCTGTCCTTGAAAGGGCAGTTCTTGAAAGAGCTCTCTCAGCCCCACCTACCTCACAGGGTGTCTATTGTGGGGAGGGGAAGGGAAAGGAGTTTATGAGCCGCTTTGAGACTCCAAGTGAAATCCAATCTCCTCTTCTTCCTCTGGGCCCCCTTTAAAAAATCACTGTAACATATTCTGCTTTCTAGTCCTCTGGTACGGAAGCAAATTTTAGCAACATTACCTATACAGGTTTCACATTTGAGTTCTTTAAGGTTTTATGTTAGAATTGTCAGAGTAGAAGCTTTTGTAACTAAATTGCTTTAGTGAAAATTCAGTGGTAAATGTTCAAAGCACTTTGTTAACTTTTGGGACAAGCTGAATTGCCAATAGCATTAATAGACATGAAATGTAGGCTAAGATCAGGGCAATTTTTTTTTTTTTTGGCCATCAAGTCAAGCTGACTTCTGGTGACCCTAAGTGTGGCTTGGAGACAAGGGACATTCAGAGGTGGCTTGCCATCGCTTGCTTCTTCGTCACGACCCTGGTATTCCTTGGAGGTCTCCCATCCAAATAGTAGACTGGGCTGGCCCTGCTTAGCTTCGGAGATCGGACGAGATCGGGCTTGCCTGGGCTAAGATCAAGACTAATTTGATCAAATGCAAATATATATTTAGGGAAAGGGGTGAGATAACTGGCTCTGATTTTCTAGCTTTCCTATAACAATTCCCTGTACAATAATTACATTTTCTTAACAGCAGAGAATTGTAGGATCTTTCCAAATGACAGCAATTCCACAAGTTGTTTATATATCTAATTCTCAACAGTTCCCACTGCGTGTGGATACTTATTACCACAGACAGGGGGCACACTCTCTCCCAACAGGTTTTTCTACAGACTCGGGGGACTCTGTGGGAATGCAGAAAAATTTTAAAAAAATTTAAAAAGCACCCTTGGAGAGTTGAATTCCTCCCTTCCAATACCTTTTGAAGTGGCCTCTGCAGGGATCTACTCGAGGCCCCACCACATAGACAGAGAGACAGACAGAGAGGGCAGGAAGCAAAAGCAGAACTGGAGTGTTTAGATTGGGAAGGATTCCTCTTGCAGTATGAATGGCTAAACAGGAGGGGGGGTTGGAGCCAGGCCTGGGAATAGGATCGCCCGTTCCAGGTTGGAAAATTCCTGGAGATTCTGTGGTGAAGTCTAAGGGGTGCAGAGTTTGGGGAAGGAAGATATAAAGCCATAAGAGTCCACCCATTTTCTCCAGGGGGACAGATCTCTGTTGTCTAGAGTACAGTTTTAATTCTGGGTGATCTCACATAAGAATGATTTCTGACTTCCGGTTTTGGCGACTCTTGGACCGGGTGTGCCCCATCGAACTCCTGTATAGGCGCTCTGGATCACGGTGGACGGGAGGGGGCTCCAATTATTTCGAGTCCCCCTGGTGTTGCCCTGCAAGGCTTATAGTGCTCTTATGGACTTATAGTTCATAAATGGTAATCTGGACTGTACAGCTAGTGTGCAAAAGGGACTGAATTGTGTGGTGACCCTGAAAATGGATGCCAGCCCAGCAGAAGAAATCTTCTGATCTGATGTGCCAATAGTTCCTTAGGTTACCTGCCATCTCTTACCTGCAGTGCAGCAGGAAGAGAGACCAGCTCCCTAGTCACATGAAGCACCATGAAGCCAGCAACCATGTGCCATGGCAAAATGCCATATTTTGCAAAAGGGACTTAAAATCCTGAAAGAGACTCCATGAGCAAAACCTTTCCTTCAACCTTCCCCCCCCCCCTCACCTCCATCAAATGATGGATTTAGGCTCCACAGCATAACAAAGGAGCCTTTGCCAGGAAGGGATTAGCTGGCTGACTTATCACTCAAACTCATCAGCCAGACTGCAAGAGCCCAGCTAAATTCATCAAAAGACAGTACCCCTGGACTCAGCTATTGTTCTCCAAAGGTGTCACTGGTGAAATGATTAGCTTCAACATTGTCCACCCCTGCCCCATCCTCCTGCAAAACCAGTTTCTCCTGCAACTGGTTCTTGATTAGGTTACTTCCTAGGATGAGTCCAGGGGGACGAATCAGGGAGGGGGGACGGACCAGAAGGGGACGTGCCATGGGAGGTGGCCAGCAAAGCCAGCCCCACAGTGCATAAAAGAGCAGGACCATGTGCTCTCTCTCTCCATGCCCAAACCCTGCCCCATCCTGTTGACTCTTGTAGCGCTGCCCAGAGTCACGTGTTCTGCTGGTTCAGAATACAACCATTATTTCCTTATAGTCTCCTCATTTTTCCTGTGGATCACTTTATCTCTTCAGGACAGGCAAATATCACCCAATCAAAGTTTGTACCTGATCAAGCACATGTCACTATTCCTTTCTAACTATCTTAGGCCTGTGTAATTGTGAGTGTTTTTGAATTTATTGTATGTTTGTGTAGAACTCTCAGTAAAGAATCAATTTCTCTAAAAAAACTTGATTTATGTGTTTGTTTTTGGTTTTACTGGAAAAGGTGGGACTTCTGTATACATAGGCTTGTGTCCGCTTCGATGCCAATTGCTCTTAAATATCATAATTCCCCATAGTTATTAATACATTAAGCAATATGGCTAACACCGGAACCCTTGTAGGGGGCTCCTAGCCTGGGGTGCGAGGCGTGCCTCTTCCAAGGTGACAGCCGAGGAATTGAGGCACTCCTTTACTCCAAAAGGTCCTACCGCCATGAGGCCAATATGGCGATATCGAGGCACACACCGAACAAAACAGGCAAGTGATCAAGTGACACCCCGATCTTCCTGCAGCCTGAAAAGTGGACTGATTGGACTGTGAGTAAAGCGAGCCCCTCTAAGCTGTACGAGCCAAAAAAGTTGAGAAACGGACTTACCGCCAACCAGATGTAGAGGGAGGGGAGGAGGAGGAGGGGATTCCCCCCCCCCACAAAAAACAGCGATTTCTGTGCGGCAGTTTGGAGGCAAACCGATGACAGCAACAAGGGATCTTTAAATAAAGCAAATAGGGTGCAAAATAGCCCAAAGCACTCTGAAACTGATGAACTTTCAGCTTGTTTAAATGAGTCTTATCTTGTGTAAACATGTTGGGAAGAGCAGAGAAAATGGTGTGGAGAAAAAGTCCTCCTGGTCCTACCCATTCTGCGGCTTCTACTTCAACTTTGGAAGCAGTTTCTGACTTCCCTACTATGATGGCAGTGGCATTGCACCCTCTGCTGGACCAGATGTCTAACATTAATAATAAACTCGACTGTTTCCAGAAGCAATTGGTGGGAATGGATAAGAGAGCAGATTAAACGGATAAAGCGATTAAACAAGTGGATGCTAAGACAGATGATATCAAACTGCGACTGGAGGAAGTGGGAAAAGAATGGATCTCCAAAAAAGAGCAATTATTACGGCTTCAAATGGAGAAATCAATGTATGTACTACGTTTTCAAGGGGTCCCAGGACAGAAAGGGGAGACTCTAAAAGAAATATTAAGCGAAGCATTGGCACCAGTGATAGATTTTAAAGCGGATATACTACAAAGTGATATGGACTTGGTTTATCGAACCTATCTGGATTTTATCAAGAAAAATAAGCTTCCTGATGAAATATTTGTTAAATTCTCCAAAAGGTCTACGAGAGATGTAATCTTGAAAGCGACAACTGGGAACCCTTTCAAAATCAAAGGCGAAGAAGTGAAAGTTTTGAAGGACATTCCATTTGAAATAAGAAAAAGGAGACAACAATATAAAAATCTAACTTATTTTTACATGATCATTCCATCCCCTACAGATGGTTAGAAGGACTTACATTCATGTATAACGATCAAAAAATGAAGATTAACTCTGCTCAGAAAGCAAAGTCTTTTCTGGATCAACTAGGAAGAGCGACAAAAGACAAAGGAACAGCAGAAGACAACACACAAGAAGAAGCAAAAAGTGCCCACGAGTCTGATGACAATTTAAGCTGTTCTGGTAGCTCTCCAAAAGATTCTGACTCTGAAAAAGGAGAACCAAAAAAAAAGAACACCACTTGGCAAAAAATAACTTACAAGCAAATAAGCGTATAATGATCAAATAAGCATAACAGCAAGTATAATGTAAATCAAATAAGCATAACAACAAGTATGATATAAATCAATAGGCCAAAGTGCAATGATAAATCAGTCACAGTCTTCTCCAGCATAGAGGCAATATCAAAGTCCAAATTGGAGTGCCAATCATCAAATTTTCTGAGCCATCAAAAGCCTCTGAGCCATCAAAAGCCGACGCGTAATCCGGATGCCTGAAGCCGCGTCCCTTAATCCTCCTTGATTGACCATTCTGGCTTAGCATATGCCAGCTTTTGAGACTGGGTCCCATTACAGCCATACTTGAATAAGAATAATTCGAAACGCGGCTTCAGGCATCCGGATTACGCGTCGGCTTTTGATGGCTCAGAGGCTTTTGATGGCCCAGAAAATTTGATGATTGGCACTCCAATTTGGACTTTGATATTGCCTCTATGCTGGAGAAGACTGTGACTGATTTATCATTGCACTTTGGCGTATTGATTTATATCATACTTGTTGTTATGCTTATTTGATTTACATTATACTTGCTGTTATGCTTATTTGATCATTATACACTTGCTTATTTGCTTGTAAGTTATTTTTTGCCAAGTGGTGTTCTTTTTTTTTGGTTCTTGCACTGTACACTGGCTTCCCCCCCCCTTTTTTTTGTCTGAAAAAGGAGAAGCAGATCCTAAAACTCTTAAGGTTAAGCTGTTTTATAATAAAAACAAACACAGCAGAAAATAACAAAATTTTTGTAACATTAGGGAATCCTGAAAGCTCAAATGTTAAAAATTATAGGCTATAATGTACTCCAAAATAGGCTTTAAATAGCTTAATTATGGTAAGAAATCAAACAGTAACATTCCATACTTTCTTTTTATATCTAATCTGTAGGAATGACAAATGACAAATGAGTATGTTTGTATGTGGCCGCTGCCACTGCTGCAGTGGAGGGAGGAAGTAGGTGGGAGGCCAGGAGAGTGACAGGGCAGAAAGAGTGATGGGGTGGGGGCAGAAGGGAAGTGACAGGCAAACATAAAATTGGAGGTTTCATTTACATCATTGTTTTACCTAGTTGGTAACCTCATGCATTGTCCAATTAGACTTTTTACATTTTTCCACCTTATATCTTTATATATAACTCTTGCATATAGTTAAATATACAGTTCATCTTTTCTCCTGTTTCAGTTATATGTCTATAAAGTTTATTTATTATTCTCACACCCATTTATAAAAACTTGACCATGTATTCTTGAAACTTCCTTCCTTATGTTTCCCTCTGTGGGGGCAGGGGGGACGTTTGCAGAAAGAGAGCAAAGAAATTCTCTCTTTATTTGTTCTTTATCTATTCCTGCACAATGCTGCAGCCATTTTACTTTTTTCCCTTTGCTGCAAACAGCTGTTCCCAGCTGCTTTTGGTCTGGGGGGGGGGCTTGCAAAGGGAGGGTGGAAACTGGCTGTCTGAGGGTGAGATGGGGGCTCCCCAGGCTCTGCCTGGGCAGGGGGGAGTCTGCACTAAACTCAGTTAGCACAAGCATTTGCATTGCACGGTTTACACACATGTTCCCAGCCCCACTGCTGTTTTCAAAGTGTTCCCTGCCACAAAACACAACCACACATGAAAAAAAATCCAATTTGAACACTGTATTTTTACTTCCCATACAAAACTTTCGAAAAACTTCAAAGAGCACCCCTACTACATTTGCCCAATATCCTTCTCTCCCTCAACCGCATAGCCAGACGCTATACCACTGGGGGAAAGCCAACACATGGTCATGGCACTCCCACTGGCTGACACCAGCCACCATCTTGCCACCACCTTGAAGCATGGCCCTTAGGGAGGAGGGACTAACCCCCTAGAGGGGGGCGGGGCACCTGTCACCAGGGGGGATCCACTCTGACTAAATGAAGTGTATGTCCCATATACTCCTCAAATCATTTCCTCAAAATATGGATTGCTCTATTTCTAATTTAGTTTTTGGCACTCACTATTTTTCTGTACTATGCATAATTTATATTAATACTTGTGTAACAAATACTTTAATTGTTAGAACCTCTCAGTTCTCCACACAGAGTCTTGTAAACCTTAAAGTTCCATAAAACAGTTGGCTTTCCCCAGTGCACTGGAGATGGTGATTACCCCAGGCCTGAGCATTTGTAAACCATCAAGCCAAACCTGTTTTTGCTGCCACCCTAGAACTGCAAAATCTGAGGTGGGTGGAAGGCATAAGCACCTGCTAGACTACAATAAGTAGGGAGCAGATGGCATTCAGCTTGGAGGGTCACAAGCTGTGGAAGCCTAACAAGATATAAAATATGAAAAACATGCTAAGTGGAATTTCCTCCCCAGAAAGTGACTTTGTTCTGTGACTGACAGAAATTTTGCAGACTGGCTTCTCCAAGCAGGAGATTCAGCTGTGGAGAAGGCTGCAGGGGCTGAACTTCTGACAGCTGTACAATTATGAATGGTGGAGGCACTCTGGAGAAAACAATCCTGACATCTTGTGATAACATGTTGGTTTTATTATACTTCTACTGTAATCCTCATAATACTCACTGCATTTAAATAAAAATCTTTTAAAAATGTTTAAAAATTCAGTGCCATTCTGAGGCAGAAAGGTCATATGTTCAAATGGCAAAACAATAGCAAGTTCCATAATGATGGAGAAAATACTCACGCCATTGTAATTTGGTTCCCATATTAACAGCTTCCTTACAAATATTAAAGTAGCTGAACAGCATGATATAGTAATAGAACAACAGATCCAAGGAAGCCTTGTCCATTGTCCTGAAAGCATGCATACTCCTTTCAGACCACCAGTAGGTAAATGAACTGCCAACCTAGCAGTTCGAAAGCAAGAAATTGCAAGTAGATAAATAGGTACCACTTCGGTGGGAAGGTAACAGCGTTTCGTGTGCCTTGGTGTTTAGTCATGCTGGCCACATGACCACGGAAACGTCTTCGGACAGTGCTGGCTCTTCGGCTTTGAAACGGAGATGAGCACCGCAACCCTAGAGTCGGACTCGACTGGCTTTCGAACAAGGGAACCTTTACCTTTACTTTAGGTAAATGAATGCCCTTATTTGTATCTAGTTATGAGGACGCAAATAGATGGACCCAGGGAAGAATTAATTAAAGCCAACCTAGAGGGCCCAAAGTACTGCATAAGTTAAAGCAACTTCACCAGTGAGCTCTTGTTTCTGGATTTAGGCTTATGTTTCTGTCAGCCACAGGTGCAATTGCCACTCTGAGTCCACTAGGGGAAGCTAAAGAGTTGGGGTATTCCTTATAAGGAAAAAAAGGTGCAATTTCCCCTGGGGGATTGGAAGGCCTGAAGCTGCAGGTAGAAGCAGTCTCACATCAGAAGCACTCCCTTCTATAAAACTACATATTAATATTTTAGGTATGAGAATTTCTTATACTGATTACTGGAAGGGAGGCTTGCATTTATATTAATTGGCTGTTAGTCTGTACTTGGATAGTTGTTGTGAATTCTTGAAATGTATAGCAGAGCTGCAAGTTGATGCATCATCATGGGACTGGCTACAGAAGTCAGAGAAACGGAGACCTTGGTCTGCTCAAAGACAATAGGCCTGAATTGTTACATGTTGATTGTTGTTGTACATGCTAAATTATTGTTCCAAACAATGTTCCCTTCTAAGCTGTGGAGTCTTGTGAGCAAAAACTTTACTATGTGAGCTACTGGCATTAAAGTTGTGAGTGAGCAATTTGTCTACTGCATTAATTAGTTTGCTCTGGAGCCATTCTTCATGAGCTCAGACAAAAAACTGTGAGCCAGAGGCTAAAAAACTGTGAGCTAGCTCACACTAACTCAGCTTAGAGGGAACACTGGTTCCAAATACTATATCTTTTGAAGTTTGTTTATTGTTATTTTCATAAATGCAAGTGTCACAAGGTGGGATCATACTGTCATGGATGGGAACTCTCTCAGTTCTTTTATTAAAAATATTTATTTGATATTACTCCTTGAATTAAGTAGAAGTTATACAATGACTTAAAAAGTGCCTCATAAATTATTGTTTTATTTATTTACAGTACCTATATCCTGCCTTTCTTCCCTCACAAGGGTCACCAAGGCAGCTAACAATTTAAAACATACATTATAAAATCATATTTTAAAACCATTAAAATCAACAGCAAAACTAATTTGTGAATCTTTGCACCTTCTTTATGTTAATGTATGCAGTTGTAAACAAGGGTGAGGCCATTTTTCTGTTTGCAACAACATCTGTTTCTTTGTCTATGGCAAAACACTACACTGTCTGTTTAATAAGAGGTCTTGGTTGGTGAGAATCACCTCAGGAGGACCAAACATTATCGTGCCCACTGGAAGACAGTGGGATACACATAATTTGGCCAAGATGATTGATACAGAAGCGCACAAATTCCCAACAGCACAAGTGAGGTAGAAAGTTACCTGAATGAGGAGAGAAGAACCCTAATACACATTAGAATGAATGAGATGGTAGTCTCCAGAGGTAATACAGTAGATTGTACCACTGTAGAGAGCAGTGTTGGGGACATGTAGTAAGTGCAGTTTTTTTCATGCAAGTAAAAAGTCACCACAGCAGGGATTGGGTTGGACTGAACATTCTAGGGTTTTACTTGTCGGGAGCTTTGACATCGGTAACATTCAGGAATATTACAAAGGAACTTCAGGAACAGAATGGAAAGGGAAATTGCTGAATTACAAGTTATTACAACACTTGAAACAAAAACCTCCCCAGGACTCAACAGAGATATTGGTTTCTTATCTCTTTACATATACAAACTCATTCAGTCCTCACATGTGTATTCTCAACAAGAAGGACTATACAGCCTCTGTATTTTAGTGTATTTCTTTTTCAGAATAGTATATTAGAATACTGAATGTAATGCAAGGAATATTGGGATGTTTTGCTTCATCCACCTCAAAAAAAGTGCTGTTAAGTGATCTCCATGCCTGAGAGGAGAGACCAGAGAGTATCAGTTCACTACCCACAATTAGAAAATATATCTTTACACATTTATTTGCTATTTTGACATATTTATTGCTTTACAACTGTTGACCGTAAAACCTTACCTTGTTATTTCGTTTGTCTTTGCACATCTTCATCATGTTCCATGCTAATTTGCCGTTCAGCCCATCTATAAGTTTAAATTTACCTACCATTCCAATGTATTTGAAAAAGTGTGCATGCACACAGAAGCTCATAGCTTGAATAAACCTTTGTTGGTCTTAAAGGTGCCACTGGACTCTAAATTTGTTCTACTGCTTCAGACCAACATAGCTGACCACCTGGATCTATATTCAGGAATGGTGTCCAGCTTGGAAGAGTAGTACACTCCATTCTACCAGGAGCCTACCACCCCATTCTACTTGGTGCCTGGGCACCATAACTATGAGCTGCTGCTGGTAATTCACAACTACCTAAGGGCAGATGGTAGGAGCAGGCATGCCTCCTGAAGAGTACTCAAGTGCGCAACGAGAATGTCAGAAAACCGTTATCTTCACTGGGATTACTGGAATATACTGTCATATAGGTAAATTGCATTTTGCAGTGATGGTGCGTCTCTTCTTTCCCATATTTCCATTGTAAAACGTGGCACACCTATGTCGGAGTAATGGGCACTCAGTGTTGATAAACTATTCTTTAACCGCCCCGAACATGGAAATTGTTCAGTGACCACGGAAATGATCAAGGCTCCCAAACTGAAGAAGCAAGGGATTGTGAGGGCAACCTTGATGCAGAGAAGTAATGGATATGGGGATTTTTGTAACCCAAAGGAATGAGAGTTTCCAGTAGCGTGTCCTGTGGGTGGGATTACAGGATTGAGTCTGGAGGATAATTTATGGGGCTCCCATTTCCCAAACAGGGTGACTCTCACCGCTAAACTCATCCAAGAGGGTTCAGACTTTCCTGCGCCCTCTAGAATTCAGGTGAACTACAAAATAGTTTTAATTCCGCTCTCTGCATTATTTCAATTATGTACCCAACAAATATAATGCCTATAAAATATGATTCTGTGCTACTTTGCTTGAAACACCCACACTCATACCCACCCACCCACACACACACACCCTCTCTCTTTCTAAAAGAAAATAAGAAATTGGGAAAAATAATTCTGATAGTTACCTTGCTCAAGAAAAGTGTGGGAAGGGCTACTCTTGCCATAGCTCTTCTAGGGGCGTGATTGTGCAAAATAAAGGCAACTCTGGAGTGATTGCTTGTGAGCGGTAACAATGTTCACTTTTGCATTCTGTTGAAGAATGTAGGGGGAACACCTTTCTGAAGCATTTCTAAAAAAGCTTTTTCAGAGGTGACCACGTGGCCTAATGGATAAGGAATCTGACTTCGGATCAGAAGATTGAGGGTCCAAAGTCCCTTCGTGGTTGGTGGTCTATAATGGAAAGCATTACTGACAAATACACTACCAAAGCCAAGCCTTCCTCTGGCTCCCACTTTAATGCGAAATGGTTTCCGATCCTGGAATTTTTAGCAAATGAAGAATACCTACCCCAAACATGGAAGAAGTATCATGAATGGATATAAGATTGACATTCTTTAAGGACATAGCTCAACTCATAACAAAAGATGGTACCACACTTTAGCGTAATACTTAGACACATCCCACATGATTTACAAGCAATATAGGAAAAGCACCAGTATTATCTGTAGGTTCATTCACGAGTGTTTTAGCATAGAAATTGTTATTTAATGTTAAGTTTCTATTTTTAATAGCTTACAAATCTTAGTATTCCAGATAACTTCGAAGTTGTTAAGTTATTCTACATGTTAATGATGTCATAAATGTCGAAAAAAGTTCTTTCTCAACACTGTTTATAAACTGTCTTATCTAACTGTTGTATTCTGAAACTCTATTATTGCCAATAAAAATTTTAAATATTAAAAAAGGGTGGGAAAGAATTAAACAGAAGAAAGTGAACAATTGAGTCATCAGAGTGCCAGCATTTACCCTCTAAAAATGGAGTAATAAAACGAGTTTAGATAGCCCTATAGAGGGGGCAACGAAGTGTGGTGTGTGTAGTGGATTCTATATCTTTTAGAGAGCAAGGGCAAAGTCTGTCTATGTGGTGTATTCAATTGTATGCATGTGAATCACCTAATTGAAGCACCATGCTAAGCTTCATCCTGGGCAAGGATCCTAATCTTACAATCCCTATTGGTAGCCCAGGAAGAGCCAACCAATCGCATACCATCAAGTTCCCTGAGCGGGAACTATTGTCATAGGACCTTATCCCTACCATCTTATTGGTAGATATTGTATAATAGGGTGTGGCTACATTTGCCGGGAGAGTTTAAAAGTAGAACAGCTTCAATGTAAAAGCTGTTCTGGCTATTTGAGTTGAGTTACGAGTTGCTGAATGAAGCTGAATCTTGTGCTGAAGCACTCTCTGACTCGTTTGTTAAGTAGCCGACTTAACAGTCTACATATGGTATCTGGCTAAATATGGTACCTCCCTAAAAGCACCTCTGATGGCAGAACATTAAAGCATGCAAGCATGTATGCTCTGTGATGATGTGGGGCCATTAAACTTGACAGATACTTTTCAGTAGAGCCCATGTCAAAAGTCCCCAACCCGCGAGGCTTCCGGTCTGGCTAAGATGGAGGACTGAAGCGTTTCGCGATCGTGCGAAGCGAGCGACGGCCACTTTCGACAGTTTGGGCAATATACAGCCCAACGCATCACTCCCCAGCGAGGGGGGGGGACAAGCAGGCAGCAGTGCCCTAGAGGGAGTGTGAGGTTGGCGTAATCCAGCTTCGGAAGAAGCTGAATTGGGCTTTGACCTCCTCCCACGAAGAAGGCAAGTGCCAAGCAACTCTATAGTGGCCGATCGAGCCGGGCTACCGGCATAAATTCTTCGTCAGCAGACTTCTTTGAAGAAGGACAACAACTGTGAGTTAAAAGAAACAATGCGAAACCCGTTTTGAACGTGCTAGATAACAAAAACGTGCCGCTTACCTGAACTGAGTTTGGAGTCAATTTGAATTAAGCGGTTGAGCGGAAAATGAATAGTAAATCCCAGAAATCCGATTCCGGAGAGAAAAAAGTTGATTGAAGCCTTTAAAAACTGTAAAAACGCTTATTGTTTAACATTCCTGTGGTGAAGATGGAGCCGTGTGCGCAACTGTAAAATCGAAACTCACGAACAATAGCGTGGGAAGAGCAGGCTGGTGTCACAAAGAAAGAGGTCCGTGTGAAACATCCAGGAAGTTGAATTCCTAGACGGGCATTAGCGAAAGGAAGACAGTGGAACTTTTAAAGGTGCCGGACCGGAAGTGAGTTTTATGCGGAAGGAAGGGCCTGCAAAATACCAATCTGACCTACTCTACATGAAATTACCATAGAGAAGTTGCGCCCGACATTTTGAGGAGGACTTCAACTAAATTTGCTTTTTTAATATATTTCTAAGGGTCTTTGGAAAGCGTAAACAGAGAGGCATGGAGGACTAAATCTTATCATCTAGAAGAGTGCTTTATCTTGCGAATCTGTGAATTGAAAAGAAATCGCCAAGACGGAGACCAGGAGAGGCAAGAAAAGAGCCGACTCAGACCCAGAACTTAAACCAGTTGTGAGACCTAGGATTGGATCTACTTCAACCCCCAAAATGTCAAGGGGAAGAGAGAAAAAAGAGATGCAGGCCTCCATGGAAGCAATGGAGAAGAGAATGACAGAGGCAATACAAGCCATGGGGGAGCAGATAGAAAAAACATTGGGGGACCAACTGGAGAAGCAAACTCAGATTCATCTGAAACATCTAGAAGAAGTCCAAGAGAAGAACATAACAGCATTGAAGGAACTGGTTACTACAGAAATAACTTCAATCAAGCAAGAAATGGAAGGAGTTAAGAAGGATGTTCAAGCAAATGCAACCAAGACTACAGAGACAGAGGAGAAGATACAAAAAATAGAAGAGAAACAAGATTCTTTGACTCAACAAATTACAAGATCAGAGACAATGATGGAGTTCAGAAGGATGCAGACTCATCTGAGATTCAGAGGCATTAAGGAAACAGAGAATGAGAACTTAAAAGAAAAAATGATGGAAGTGATAACGGCCTTTTTGGGCGAGGAGGAAGGGTCAATGGACTCAGACTTTGATTTGATTTATAGAGTGAACTCCAGAATTGCAGAAAAGAAGAATTTACCAAGGGATGTAATTGTACAATTTGTAACAAGATCAATAACAGAGGAGATATTCAAGAAGCAATTCAACGTCCCTTTTGTAATAGAGGGAAACAAAATTATGGTGATGAGAGAACTCCCAAGAACAATACTGCAAGACAGGAAAAGGTATAAATCCTTGGCTGACAAACTCAGAGCTTTGAGCATCAGATATAGATGGGAGATTCCACAAGGTTTATCCTTTACGTATCAAGGTGGGAGGATTCAGATCAGATCGATGATGGACTTTTATAAATTTAAGGCGGACAATGCGGACGTCTTTGGAGAACTTTAAAATAAAACGCATAATGGAGTACAAATTGTTGTCATGGAATGTTAATGGATTAAATTCACCAAACAAGAGGAAAAGAATCAATCATTGGATACAGAAACAGAAATGCAACGTGATATGCTTGCAAGAAACACATATTAGAAAACAGGATATAAAATATTTAAAGAATGCTTTATTTGGAATTGAATTTTGTTCTGCGGCCTCAAATAAGAAAAAAGGAGTTGTGACATATGTGAAGAAGGAGTTACAACCTACAGAAATTTTTAAGGACATAGATGGCAGATACGTGGGTGTGGAATTAATGATTCAGCAGAAAAAAACATTGTTGATCAACGTGTACGCACCCAATGGAGCAAAGGAAAAATTTTTTAAGGATATAACTGACCAATTACAACAATTGACTTATGAGCAAGTTATTATGGCCGGAGACTTTAATGGGACAATAGATCGTCTAGACAGAAAACCACAAAAGGACAACGAATTCAGCGGAAAATTGCCAAAGAATTTTTTTGAATTAGTTAAGCAAGAAAAATTAGAAGATGTTTGGAGGAAATGGAACCCGATGCAGAAAGACTTTACTTTTTATTCCAATAGACATTGCTCTTTTTCCAGAATTGATATGATTTGGATGTCTGAAGAATTATCAATGAAAACACATAAGACTGAAATTTTGCCAAGATGTAATTCAGATCACAATCCGGTGGTATGGAGTTCCACAGAAAGGAAAAAACCCTTTCTGTGGAGGATTAATGAAGACTTGTTGGATAAGAAAACAGTAATTGAGATGTTAAAGGAAGAAACGAAACAATTCTTTCAACAAAATTTAAATAAAGAAACACCGATACAGATTGTATGGGATGCTTATAAAGCGGTGATGAGAGGAATTCTCATCTCGCAAAACGTGAAGCAAAAAAAGGAAAAACTTCAAAAACAAACAGAAGTGTTAGAAAAAATTGCTCAGAAAGAAAAGGAATTAAAAAAGAAGCCTGGAAAAAAGCAAATTATTAAAGAATTAAAGTTGCTGAAGGAACAACTGAATGAGACTTGGAATCAGGAAATGTATTGGAATTTAAAGAAGTTACAACAGAAATCTTTTGAAGGGGCGAACAAACCGGGAAAATACTTAGCTTGGCAACTTAAGGCTAGAAGAGAGAGAAGAATGATAACCAAAATAATAGAAGATGGAAAAGAGTTCGTTGATCCTAATGGAATAAAGAGATGTTTCTTCAAGTATTATGCTAAACTATTCCAAACAACTAGAGTTGATCTTGAGAAGATTAAAACATATTTAAAGGAGATTCCACTACCAAAAATAAGTAAGGAATACAAAGATTTATTAAATGGTCCAATTCAAAAAGAAGAAGTGATGAAGGCAATAGAAGAGACAAAGTTGGGGAAGGCGCCTGGGCCGGACGGATTTACAGCGAAATTCTACAAAAAGATGAAAGAAGAAATTTCCCCGGTCCTGGAAGCTTTAACCAACGAAATAAGAGAAAACAAAAAGGTGCCGGACTCATGGAAAGAAGCAATTATTTCTTTGATTCCAAAGGAAGGACAAGATTCAACAAATGTAAAGAACTACAGGCCAATATCTCTTTTGAACAACGATTATAAAATCTTTGCAAAAATTATTGCAGAAAGGGTGAAAAACTATTTACAAACGGTAATTTCTGAAGATCAAGCGGGCTTTTTACCCAAAAGGCAGATTAGAGACAATGTAAGAATAGTAATGGACGCAATTGAATATTATGAAAAGCACCCAGAAAAAGAAGTAGCTTTTCTGTTTGTTGATGCAGAAAAAGCTTTTGACAATCTTAATTGGAATTTTATGCACCAGATGATGGAAAAGATTGAAGCGGGACAACATTTTAGAAATTGTATTGAAGCTATCTATTCTGAACAAAGAGCTAAAATAAATGTGAATAAAGAACTGACAGATAACTTCAAAGTACAGAAAGGAACAAGGCAAGGTTGTCCGTTATCACCGTTATTATTTATCTGGGTATTGGAAATACTTTTACAAAAAATACAGTACGATCAAGAAATAAAGGGCTTGACACATAAAGGACACCAATACAAATATCGAGCATTTGCAGACGATGTAATGTTTATGGTGGAAAACCCAACAGAAAAATTGACATTGCTTTTTCAAAAAATAAAGGAGTTTGGAGAATTGGCCGGCTTTTACGTAAATAAGAATAAAACAAAACTTATATGTAAAAACATGATCAAACAAAAACAAGTGGAACTACAAGAACTGGTACAATGTGAAGTAGTTAAAAAAACAAAATACCTTGGAATTGAATTAACGGCAAAAAATATAGACCTATATAAGAATAATTATGAGAAATTATGGACTAAGCTGACTCAAGATTTTAAGAAATGGGATAAAATGAACTTATCACTGATGGGAAGAATATCAGTTATAAAAATGAATGTCCTACCACGTTTGATGTTCCTGTTCCAAACAATACCAATTCTGCATAAAACGGATTTGTTGGCCAAGTGGCAACAAGAGTTGTCAAAATTTGTTTGGGCAGGCAAGAAACCAAGGATCAAAATGAAAATACTTTGTGATGCCAAAGAAAGAGGAGGTCTACAAATGCCAAATCTTAGACTATATTATGAAGCGGTTTGTCTAACATGGATGGATCAATGGGTGAAGCTTGAAAATGACAGATTGTTGGGGTTGGAAGGGCATGATTGTAGATTTGGCTGGCATGCATATTTATGGTATGACAAGATAAAAATGGACAGTTTTTTTAAACTTCACTTGGTGAGAAAAGCTTTGTATATGGTATGGACAAGATATAAGAAGTACCAGAGTGACTTAAGACCATTGTGGATTGTACCAGTAGAAGTGTTGATATCTTACTCAAGACAGCGAGGTAGAGACTGGTTGCCATATAGAGATTTAATTAAAAAAGAGGGAACAGAGTGGGTAATGAAAAAGCAGAATGAAATTGAATATGAATATGAGTGGTTGAAATATATGCAGATTTATGATCTTTTTAGATCTGACAAAAAAAACTATGGTTTTAGAGAGGAAAAAAATGAAATTGAAAAGGTATGGGAGAGTGGAGGAGGAAAAAATATTTCTAAAATGTATAAGGTGTTGTTAAAATGGTATACTGAAGATGAAACTGTTAAAGAACAAATGTTAAAATGGGCTATTAATATGAATAAGGAAGTAGATATGGAAACTTGGGAATATTTGTGGAAAAACTCTATTAAGATCTCGACATGTACTAATGTTAAAGAAAATTGTTATAAGATGATGTATAGGTGGTACATGACACCTAAGAAGATTGCAAATATGAATCAAAATATGTCAAACAAATGCTGGAAATGTAAGAGGCATGAGGGCTCATTTTATCATATGTGGTGGACTTGTGAGAAAGCTGTAGACTTTTGGACAAAAGTCCACAATGAAATGCAAAAAATACTGAAATGTTCTTTTAAAAAAGCACCGGAAATTCTGCTTTTGGGACTCAAAATGGAAGAAGTCAATACGACTAAAAAAACTTTACTCTGGTACCTGATAGTGACAGCGAGAATGATTTATGCTCAGTTTTGGAAGACAGAAAAGGTACCAGAGGTTGAAGAATGGATACAAAAAGTTCTGTTCATGGCACAAATGGATAAGATTACAAAAAAACTGAATAACAAAGAAGACGATGAGTTTTTTGGAGAATGGAATGACTTTAAAATTTATCTGGAAAAGAACTGGGATGTGAAACAAAACTTAATATGTTTAGATCAATATTAAGTCAAATGATGTTATCTTTAGATTGTAATGATGAGAAACTGATATTGTTGATGATATGAAGTAATTTGGAGCAGGGGTGGAAGCATTGTGGGAAGCCATTGGAGGGAGGGGAGGAACTGGGAATGGGGTAGACAATTGATAGAATGAAATGGTTTATATGTTGTATTCCTGAGAAAATAAAATTTGTTTACCAAAAAAAAAAAAAAAAGTCCCCAACCCGCTTGGGGAGCATATGGTGGCTGCGCGTTCCCTAAGTTCTTGCCTTTCGATGTCAAGAAATATTTCTTTAGTAATAGCATAGGGTTGTTTATCTGAAAAGGGGGCTAAATAATCCGGGGATATTCCCATTGTAAAGAGTTTCTCCTCTACATATCTAAGCCATGGAGAGAGATGGGATTCAGTTAACATGTGAGTAATAATACTTTTAGCTTTAGCATGGAAATGAAGTTTAAGCCAGAACCGAGTTGTTCTCAGCCATGCTCTGGTCGATAGAAGCCTTTGATTGGTTTCTAAGCACAAAGCTGCATAAGGAACACAAGAGGGAAGTGCTTGGAAATCACAAGCCAAATATGAGTACATTAAAAAAATTAAAGCTAGCCAATTTCGGCATTTGAAAAACTGCATTTACTGAAATGTGATCAAGTACTGTATGAGAGTGAATCTAGATATAGTGCAATTAGTTATCTCTTTTTACTGTCCTTTACTAGACCAACATTTTATTTATTTATATTTTTTAAAATCTACCCTCTCCATTGACTAATTTAGTTCTCAAGGCAGCTCACAATAATATAAAGCAATAATAAAACAATCAAAACAGCAAAGTACAATAGTTCAGATGCTGCTAAATCACATCGCATTAAAATAAATGGGGTTATGTACACATTACTTGTGTCTTGGATTGTAGTTCTTTATTTTCCTCTTTGGACAGTGGCAACAGTATTAAAACAAGAATTAAGGGCACAATCCAGTCATATTTAAGCACTTCTCAGTCCCTTTGGTTTCAATGAGAGAGTGAATCATGAGCTTAAATGTTGCTGACAAATCCAGTACAAAAGGCTTTTGGTAGGCTGAAGTGCACTTAACAGTTGTGGGAAATTATAGAAAGTGAAATTGGTAGTTCGGATGGTCCTGAGTACTTGTGAGACACAGCACACGGAGGGACTGCTTTAAAACAAACTAGGCTACCATGGGGATGGCCGAAATTCCAAGGGCATCATCCTCAACTACCGAAATGTCTGTGTATGAGTGCCTTCAGTTTTGGAGGCAGCACAAAAAGGTGAGCTCAAAAAGAATGTATGGTATTCTCTGAATTCCAGATTGCATGGCCAACTTCCAGGTGTGGTATAGTGGTTAAGACTGTTGGACTAGTATTTGGGAGACCTGTTTTCAAATCCCCACTTGGGTCATGGAAACTCCTGGGTGACCTTGGGCCAGCCACATTTTCTCAGCCTAGCCTACCTCGGACAGCTATGGAACAAACTATATGCTGCATGTTCACCCAGGAGACTATTAATTATGAATCTCTCACAGGGTTGTTGTGAGTATAAAAGGGAGGCATAGAGAACAATGTAAGTTGCTTTGGGTCCCCATTGCGAAGAAAGGTGTGGTACAAATGAATTAAATAAATAAATAAATATACACTGCCAGACCCTACTGTGAGCATTCCCAACAGAGTTTTACCATAGCAGTTTACCTTCTGCAGTCTATTTGAATGGGATTGCAGAAGGCCCAAATGCCATATTCAATGGTTGTGGTTTTAGAAAGCTACCCACTGCTTCTGCGCTGTAAGAGGTCCAAACAAGGTTTTTTTTTTCTTGATTAAACACTTGTCTGCCTCAAACAGTAACTCAACTAATACAATTTACTCAATACAGCATAACTTCTTGGAGGAACCTTCTTGAGGCTTCTAAAATTTAAGACATATTCTCTTTATTTGTATCTTGAGAATGTAAAAAAAAAGAGATAGAGAAAGTTGATAAACTCTTCTCTACATTATGCACTGTGCCTTCCATTGAAAACCCCTTTTCTACTTGATCCTGTGCTGGTTAAAGGGGAAAAAGAGAAAGGGAGTTAGGAGTTAGTTTGAAGTGTTTGAAATCTGCTACTATTCCTTCCACCTTGAGTTTGATGTTGGTCCATTCTGATTCACTTTGTGTATTAGAATTATTTTGTAATCTGAATCCTCAGTTGTAGGGTTTCATAAAAATTGCCCTTCAGAGGTAGTGAGCATAACTGGCAGCCAGAACAGACAAAAGCAATTGGAACACAGTTATCGTTCCTAATTATGCTGATATGCATCATCACACAATTTCCATTTGGCTTATTGCATAGTGAAGATCAATCTTTGAGCTTTCCTTTCCAGATCAATTATCTAGTTTCTGCAGACTACATTTGTATTTAATATACCCCAGAGGATGACATCTTAATACTTAAAAAACAACAACAATTAGTTCCTGTGCAGAATGGAGTCAGTGTAATTATAAGCACATTGCAAGCATCTCTACTCCCTTCACCCACAGTGGGTAGCAAGGCCACATTATTACTTTCATGGGCTCGACACATTTTTGAGTTTGTGGGCCTCTCCCACCATAATAAAATCAGTATGAAAATTGTTTTTGATATAACTTTAAATACTTCAACATTTTTTTTTCTGTTTTAGGCAAAAGTTAATAGATTTTTGTGGGCTGTCAACTTTAGTTTTTTTCTGATGTGAGGAAAAAATTAAAACATTTTTTTCTACCCTAAAAGTTCATTTTTTCTGATTTAAAAAAAATTAAAACATATTTGTGGGCTCCCTAAAAGTATCATCGGCCCTAGGCACTGTACCTACTTTGCCTAATGGATTAAGTGAGTCCTGATGGGTAGGACCAAATCCCAGGGTCCCTCCTTACTCTAGGGGACCCATGAATCCAGGCAGGTGATGTGATTTGTTTTCATATTTTATATTTGGTTTGGCTCTGGATGGTGTGAAGAGGGTCTTCAGGGGGAATAATTGTCTCAACAGCAGCCATTTTCTACCCAACAATACCAGTTTCTTACAAGGGACTAAACAAAAGCCAAGGTGGAGTGATTGCACTATCCTTGGGAAAGGCAGGAATTTGGGGTGTAGGGTAATTCAAGTATTACTTGAATTATTACTTTTGGAATTGAAAATCTCTGTTACGGAAGGTTGTGACTGTTTTGTCAGGTTTGTCTGTTGTTGTTGATTCAACACAATCATGAAGTACTGAAGGCTCTTAGATTCTCCACAGAGATACGTTTACCACACTAGGGAAGTTCAGCCATTTGAAATTTATTATAGACCTAGTCACATCATAGTTTAATACTGGCGATTTTAAAGCTGCTTTCGATTCTATATCAAGAAGACGTTTGTAGGAAAAACTGGAAGTAACAACAATAGATAGAAATCTTCTTTTTCTGTTAAGAGCTCTCCATAAGAATACTGCAATAAGAGTACGTTGTAGCCCCCAAGCATGCACAGTTCGGCCAGGAGCCGGGGATGAGCCGGCGGAGGGATGCACCGGCGATCCCACGGCCGGCCTTGATGCGCCCTTTCTCGAAGAACCACCTAGGTAGGTGGTTTATTTTTGATGCGGGGCTTTGGGTGGAAGGGCCGGATCGGGAACGGGCGTGCCACGCTTCCCAAATGTTGCTGTGGGATCGCGCCCGTTTGCTGCGCCCCCGATCCGTCCCTCTCCCGGCCCAAAACCTCTTGTGTGACCGGGGCCTTAGTTGTTTTTGCAATAAGTATATTAGATTAGGACCTTATGCCTAAGATACGACCTTATTATTGGCTGTAAATATTTCTACAGAAGTGACATCATTCTGAATGTACTGTTGAGCTTCATTGTTAATGCTTAAGTTGTATTCGTGTTAATGAATCATTCTAAAAATACTTTTTTATGTATTGAAAGGAGGGAGATGATTATCAATACAAGGCTTTTATTCAGAACATTACTCAGCTCTAATCTGAATCTGTGAAGAGCAGCATCCAAATTTATACTGTTCCAAACTGAACTATATACAATGTAACTACTTTCATGAGGTCTGATTAGACCAAAGCGGAGCTTTCTGATAGGATACTCTGTATGGCTTTAGGACCACTAGAAGGTCTTTATGATGCAGCCGATCACAACAGAGGAAACTAGGATACCTTACACAAACAGCTTAGAAATAACTCAGAACATAACAAGTTTAATCATTCACATTTAGCATAATATAAAAACAGAAAAAATGTGAAATTATACACGGTGATTTAGTGTTTTACTTAGTCACATCTGGTTTGTTGCGACAAAAGGTTTTGAAGCTGGAGTAGTATGAGAATTAGCTTTAATATGGATCCTCACTTTGAATCTACAAGAAAATATCCTAGGTGATTTAGGCAAGTCACTCTCTTTCTCTGCTCCCTGCCTGCAATATGGGGTTAGTCTCCATTGCAGTGCTGATATAAGGATTACAAAATAACAAAGTTAGATCCAGTGAGAGATTTCTACTAACTGGGGAATTTCATTTCTCTTCCCCCCACTGCACACTCAAGACTCGCCTTCTCTTGCTGTTTGTGGAGGTGCCCTGTCCTCCTTGAGCTCCATTTCAGAGAGCATGTGGGGCTACAGCATGTGAAGCATTCAGCCCTGCCTGGGGTTGCCAGCCTCCAGGTGGGGGAGTGGAAAAGGAAACAAACAACTGTGATGTATTATGCCACAAAAGTCTCCAAAAACTAGAAATTTCTTTTTCCAATATTCAGTTTACTGGATGCAATTCAAACGTCATCAACACCAACAGGTCATGCATATCATCGTGTTTTGTGTACAAAGTGAATAGCGTTGAAATACAAGATTAATCCATTTAACAAACTCACTGGTAGTATTTCATAGTTATATTCTTCAGAATCCATCAGTGTCAATGACCCGTTGGTGTTGATGGCATTTGAATTGCAGTTTCAACACAGTGGAACAACTTTGTCTGCAGCAGTCAATCAAAACCCCTTCACTTCAGTGGCAGCCTCAACAGTAAATTGGGAGCCATTGCAGCATCATTCATGCTGGCTCAGGGTCCCAAGGCGAGGGAGGTTGCATGCCTCTCCACTCAGCCTGCAATCCTGGGTATGCTATCCCGGATGTTACCCAAACTGGCCTAATTAATTAATTGGTTGATTGGGGAATTTAGTTTTTGGCAAGAGTCAGATAACTTGGGACCTTTTTCACCTTTGTATACCAAGAACCTTCCTCTAGAGAACTCTCAAATGAACTAGGCTGATGTTTAACAGAGTTTTATTGAAACTACTAGGCAAAACACACATACAGAATATGTACTAGAAACACACTTGCAAGGTTGGCTAAGAAGAATAGAGTGAGATGGAGGAAATAGATTTTGGGGAAGAGGTTATATCTACCAGTCTTTTAGAGGTCTGTTGAAGAATAAGGCGACCAGCATCTTGGGTGCAAAGTTACACACACACACACACACACACACACACACACACACACGTACACACAGTGAGAGAGACACACACACACACAATGTGAGTAGCTTGGGTATATTTATACCCAAAAATGATACCTGAGGGTATGCTGATATGATTGCATCAAAGGAACAATAGTGTTGATATGTTTACAGGAAGGTTCCTAGAGACCTGGACAAATGTTTAATAGTTATCCCAGAGGGAGATCAAAGTGTTTGGCAGAGCTTGATTACTTTCCCAGAGCTGATAATATCTGTGGATTCCCCTTGATGCGCAGGATGAAGAGGCACTTCCAGGTATTGTAAATATGCTAAGTGGGTGCATGGGGGAAGCAAGACGGGGATAAAAGAAGTTACCATAAAACATGATGCTGTTTTCTTGAGAGACCCAGTGTTGTAAAATATACATTACTTTAGGATGGGTGAGAACTATTATCAAGCCAGCCACCTTTGATGAATTTCCAGATACTTTTTCCCAGGCTGGGCCTGCCATTCATTGTCCTAGGCCAGGCTTATGAGATAGATTTAATTTCTATCTGGAGTGATTTTTGTATGAAGGGTGTATGGCATTACTTCCTATTGGAAAACCAACTGCCCCTCTGTGAGTTGGCACTGATTGGTAACACAGACAGCTGCGGGGATCAGCATTTGCACATGGAGGGAGGCACAGATAATCCTCTGCTGGGGCCTGCTGGCAGCCAGTGCCGCCACCATATTCGCCCCCCCCCCCCCACACTGCGTGTTTAGTTTCTTTCCCTTGGTTTG
>NW_015165830.1:867130-910168 GCF_001447785.1 Gekko japonicus
CTATATGAAGAAAGAAAAAGAAAGCTTTTCATTGTTTAAGGCTTGTGACGTGATTAAAACTTATAGTATAAAATGTGAGGCACTGCAGAGTTTAGGGGGCTAGCCTTTTGGATAACACATTGGTGTTAAGCTAGACCACTAATAAAGCTCTCCTCTTGAAGAAAGAATCTGGTGTGGTCTTAATCTCTGGACAAAACTCTTCTCTCCCGTGCTTCATTTACTGGTGCGTTGGCCGGGAAGAGGAGGGCTGACTCCAGTGAGAGATCGGGTCTTTGGAGGCCCCTCCTAAAGCCACAGGCTGCCGGAGAGCCGGGCAGTCTGTAATGGATTGCTGACAGGCGCCATTTCCTACTTTTGGAAGGTCAGTTTTTCTCTCATTCTGCTGTAGCTCTCTGACAGACTGCTTGCTTTGAGAACCCAGACAAGAGGACAAGCCCAGGGAAAGACTCCGGAGTCAATGGAAAGGTCTGTATAAATTATTTTCTGAGGAATCTGTGGAACCTCTCCAATAAGGAGGGAAGAAGAGAACCTGATCACTTCTCTTTCTGTGGAATTTGGGGTAGTTCCCTGTGAGCCAGGGAAAGAAAAGCTTTGGCTTTTCTTTGATCAGGGTGGGACATGTGTTGAATGAATGTGATGTGTGCATGAGAAAGTACCTCCTGATTACAGGGGTAGCTGAACTGAGTGGGATGCCTCAAGCTCGCATTTCTCAAGACGGGCGACTGTCTGAGTCGGGTACAGGCGGAAGCAAGTGTTGATAGGGAATCCTTTGTGTTTCTGGAGTTGTAGACCCCTTACTACAACTCCTCCAACCCCCCCTGTGTCCAGTTGTCTGTCTATTGTTTGTCATGGGTGGAACTCAGGCAAAGCCAAATACGCCACTCCAGTTCATATAAGAACATAAGAGACGCCAATGTTGGATCAGGCCAAAGGCCCATCCAGTCCAACACTCTGTGTCACACAGTGGCCAGAAATACCAGTGCCATCAGGAGGTCCAGCAGTGGGGCCAGGACATTAGAAGCCCTCCCACTGTTGACCCCCCCCCAAGCACCAAGAAGACAGAGCATCACTTGCCCCAGAGCCCCTAGCTATACCTTGTGGCTAATAGCCACTGATGGACCTCTGCTCCATATGCTTATCTAATTCCCTTTTGAAGCCATCCATGCTTGTAGCACCCACCACTTCCTGTGGCAGTGAATTCCAAGTGTTAATCACTCTTTGGGTGAAGAAGTACTTCCTTTTATCCGTTCTAACCCGACCGCTCTGCAGTTTCATGGAGTGCCCACGAGTTCTTGTATTGTGAGAAAGGGAGAAAAGTACCTCTTTCTTTACCTGCTCTTTCCCATGCATAATCTTATAAACCTCGATCATGTCACCCCTCAGTCGTCTTTTCTCCAAGCTAAAGAGCCCTAAGCGCTTTAACCTTTCCTCATAGGGAAAGTGTTCCAACCCTTTTATCATTCGAGTTGCCCTTTTCTGCACTTTTTCCAAAGCTATAATATCCTTTTTAAGGTGTGGTGACCAGAACTGCACACAGTATTCCAAATGAGGTCTCACCATTGATTTATATAGGGGCATTATGATATTGGCTGATCTGTTTTCAATACCCTTCCTAATAATCCCCAGCATAGCATTGGCCTTCTTTATTGCAGTCACACACTGTCTCGACATTTTCAGTGAGTTATCCACTACAACTCCAAGATCTCTCTCTTGCTCAGTCTCTGCCAGTTCAGACCCCATCAATGTGTATTTATATTTAGGATTTTTGGCTCCAATGTGCATCACCTTGCACTTGGCCACATTGAACCCCATTTGCCATGTTGACGCCCACTCGCCCATCCTTGACAGATCCCCTTGGAGTGCCTCACAATCCTCACTGGTTTTCACCACCCTGAACAACTTTGTATCATCCGCAAATTTAGCCACTTCACTGCTTACTCCCATCTCCAAATCATTAATGAACAAGTTAAAAAGCAGTGGACCAAGTACTGATCCCTGCGGTACCCCACTGCTTACCACCCTCCACTGAGAAAATTGCCCACCTACACTCACTCTCTGTTTTCTATGAACTAGCCAGTTTTTGATCCATAAAAGGACTTGTCCTTCTATCCCATGATTTTTGAGCTTACTTAGGAGCCTTTGATGAGGAACTTTATCAAAAGCTTTCTGGAAGTCAAGGTAAATAATATCTATTGGATCCCCCTTGTCCACATGTTTGTTCACCCCCTCAAAGAACACTAACAGGTTAGTGAGACAAGATCTTCCCTTACAGAAACCGTGCTGAGTCTGCCTCAATAGGTTTTGTTCATCTATGTGCCTACTAATTCTTTCCTTAATAATGGTTTCCACCAATTTACCCGGTATCGACGTCAGACTGACTGGCCTGTAATTTCCCGGATCTCCTCTGGAACCCTTTTTAAAGATGGGAGTGACATTAGCTACCTTCCAATCCTCAGGAATGGAGGCAGATTTTAAGGAAAGATTACATATCTTTGTCAGGAGATCTACAAGTTCACATTTGAGTTCTTTCAGAACTCTCGGATGTATGCCATCTGGGCCTGGTGATTTTTCAGTTTTTAAGTTGTCTATCAGTTTTAGGACCTCCTCTCTCATCACCTCAATCTGACTCAGGTCTTCCAACACCCCTCCTGAAATCAGTGGTTCTGGAGTGGGCAAGCACTTCTCATCTTCCACAGTGAAGACGGAGGCAAAAAATGCATTTAGCTTCTCAGCCATTTCCCTATCATCCTTCAATACTCCTTTTACCCCTTGGTCGTCCAAGGGCCCCACTGCCTCCCTGGCTGGTTTCCTGTTTCTAATGTATTTGAAGAAAGTTTTATTGTTGGTTTTTACGTTTTTTGCTATATGCTCCTCATATTCCCTTTTTGCCTGCCTGACCTCAGACTTGCATTTTATTTGCCATAGCCTGTGTTCCGTTTTATCAGCCTCACTGTGACTAGCTTTCCACTGCTTAAAGGAATTCTTTTTACTTTTTACAGCCTCCATTACTCTGTTTGTTAACCATGCAGGCTTTTTCCTATACCTGTTTGTGCCTTTCCTAACCTGCGGAATATATATTTTTTGAGCTTCTAGGATCGTAGTTTTAAATAGATCCCAAGCTTCCCCAATTGTTTTGACCCTTTCTACTTTTCCTTTCAGTTTCCTCCCCACGTGTCCCCTCATATCAGAGAAATTACCCCTTTTAAAGTTAAAAATGGTTGTGTGAGTCTTTTTGGCCAATTCTCTATTTGTACAAATGATGAACTCAACAACATTATGATCACTGTTTCCAAGCGGTGCAATCACTTTTACATCTCTCACCAGGTCTTGAGTGTTACTTAGGACCAAATCAAGGATCGCCTCTCCCCTGGTAGGTTCCGTGACCATCTGCTCCATAGCACAGTCATTTAGAGTGTCTAGAAACTCAATCTCTTTTTCCCGACTAGAACACATATTGACCCAATCAATGTGTGGGTAGTTAAAATCACCTATTATTACACAGTGTTTTTGTCTAGTTGCTATCTTTAAGGCATTCATCATTTTATAATCCTCCTCTATCTTTTGATCTGGTGGGCGATAACAAACTCCCAGTGTTAAGTTTCCTTTTGGCCCCCCTATTTCAACCCATAGAACTTCCAGAAGCGAATCCAATTCACTTAGCCTCTCAATCTTTCTAGACTTTATACCCTCTCTGACATACAGAGCTACCCCACCTCCAACCCTTCCCCCCCTATCCTTCCGATATAATATATAACCGGGAATCACTGTGTCCCACTGATTTTCCTCATCCCACCAAGTTTCAGAAATACCCACAATGTCTATTTTTCCCTCCGACACCAAGCACTCCAACTCCCCGATTTTACCTCGGACACTTCTAGCATTTGTATAGAAACAGCTGTAATTTCCCTTACAAGTTAAGCCTGCATCCTTCCTCTTGCTATCTCGAGTCGTTGTCCGGCAGTCCATGTCACCAGCCATGGCCTCTGTGGACAATTTCAATCCACCTCCCTGTAGAAAAGCAACCGGTACCCCCTCACCTCTCTCAGATGAGCCAACCCGAACCAGAGACTTTTCATCTCCTGTCGGCTTTCCCCCAATATTCAGTTTAAAAGCTGCTCTGCCACCTTTTTGATTTTAAGTGCCAGCAGCCTGGTTCCTTCTCGGGACAAGTGGAGACCGTCTCGCCTGTACAGCTCCCTCTTGTTCCAAAAAGTATCCCAGTGCCTAACAAACCTGAACCCTTCCCCCCTACACCATCGTCTCATCCACGCATTGAGACTCCTGATCTCTGCCTGTCTCTCCGGCCCTGCGCGTGGAACAGGTAACACTTCTGAGAAGGCTACCTTGGAGGTCCTGGACCTAAGTTTCCTGCCCAGCAGCCTAAATTTCTCCTCCAGGACCTCACGACTGCATTTCCCCACATCGTTGGTGCCGACATGCACCACGACCACTGGCTCCTCCCCAGCACTATCTACCAGCCTATCTAAAACACGCGTAATGTCCGCTACCTTCGCACCAGGCAGGCAAGTCACCATACGGTCAGTACGCGGGTTCGCCACCCAGCTGTCTACCTGCCTAAGGATCGAATCACCCACTACCAAGAGCCCCCCTCCCACCCTGCTCAGGGATGGTTCCTTGGTGCAAAAGGAGAGCCGCTCACCAGCTGGGGAAGAGGTCCCTTCTGAGGGCACATTCCCCTTATCCTCAGCATGGTGCCCTGTTTCCCCTAGACCCTCATGCTCCCTGACAGCAGCGGGGCTGCCAGATCCAGAGTGGGACGAAGCTAACAAGTCCCCGAGAGTCTTTTCTGTGTGCCTAGCTGACTGTCTCTGCTTCTCCAGGTCAGCCACCTTGGCCTCAAGGGAGCACACACGTTCCCTGAGAACCAGGAGCTCCTTGCACCGAGGACACACCCAAGACTTCTGCCCAGTGGGCAGATAGTCATACATGTGACACTCCGTGCAAAACACTGGATAGCCCCCAACCCCCTGCTGGCATTCTGGCTTCATAATTCTTTTAAAATAAATAAATATAATCCCCCTTTTAAACCCTTGGTATTTATGTGGGTTTTGTTATCAAGTCAAATTATTTTACGGGAAAGACAAAGAGCCTAGGGCCTTGTCTTTCTGGCTCTTTTTGGGCTTCTTACAGCGCCCCTAGTCTAAGAGTCCCTAGGCTAAGAGCCACAGGCAAAGAGCCCTTTAGCTCACCCTTCGGCTCGTGCCAGAGGCTCGTGCCTCTGCCAAGGTGCTTCCTTAAATAGAGGCCTCCCCCAGCAGAGGTCAGGCAGCAGCTATTCAAATTCAAATTCACCCAGGCACTCAATCACAGGCAAAACAATGCCCCTTCCACTTCCTCTCAATTACAGGCAATCCCAGTCAAACAATGCCCGTTCCTCTCCCACACTCAATCAGCCAGGACTCTGCAAGAACTCTAAGTGCTTCCACACACTGCTAAACACAGTTTTCCCACAAAATATCCTTAGCTGAATTCTCTCAGCTGAAAGCAAGTAAAAGAAACCCACTCACCTCTCTCACAGCTCTCTCTCCTGCTCCTGCTCAGAGCTCAGCTGGTCTCCTCTGCCTCTGGCAAGGTGCTTCCTTAAATAGAGGCCTCCCCCAGCAGAGGTCAGGCAGCAGCTATTCAAATTCAAATTCACCCAGGCACTCAATCACAGGCAAAACAATGCCCCTTCCACTTCCTCTCAATTACAGGCAATCCCAGTCAAACAATGCCCGTTCCTCTCCCACACTCAATCAGCCAGGACTCTGCAAGAACTCTAAGTGCTTCCACACACTGCTAAACACAGTTTTCCCACAAAATATCCTTAGCTGAATTCTCTCAGCTGAAAGCAAGTAAAAGAAACCCACTCACCTCTCTCACAGCTCTCTCTCCTGCTCCTGCTCAGAGCTCAGCTGGTCTCCCCGGCCATTCAGAGAAAGTTCCGCCCAAGAAAAGGGGGCCTCAGAGGGTCTCTGCATCAGGGGCTTCAGCAGAGCACCACAGTAACTTGTCCAACCTTATGCCCAAACCTCCGGGCTCCCCCTAGAGCATTCCCAAACAATCCCTTCTGAAGAAGAAGAGGACTGGCCACCTCCCTACACTGCGGGACCAGCTCCCCAGCCAGCCCCAGCACCACAGGCAGATCAAGCAGCCAGACCACCTGGTCAAGCAGTAATTCAAGCTGCAGCCCGTGCTCAAGAAGAGGAACAGAGGAGGAGGAGGGAGGAAAATAGACTGAGAGAGGTGAATCTCCTATACCCTGACGTGACTCAGCTAAATCCCCCCAACAGTGAACAGAGTCCGTCAGCACCCCTTCTCGCACCAGAAAAACAGCCTGATGCCCCTCCATTGCCAGTGAAGACTCCATTTTTGGGGCAGTCACCCTCCCGTGCTTCAGTTGCTGGCATTCTTTAGAAGTTTCTTCCATACATCGGGGGCCTAGTCCTGCCACCAAGCATGCAACTTAGTGGCCGGGCCTCCCTCCCCTGGCAGCCTTTAGCCTCAGGGGGGGGGGGGGGATCTCTGGCTATACTGGTCACTGGGTGGCCTGGGGCCCTGGCCACATGCACGGCCTTGTGCGTACAGTGTTTGCTCCCCATCAGATGGTCTGGTGGCCTTTGGCCTGGAGCAGCTGCCACTGCATGGGATTGGCATGGCTTGCTGATGATCTCTGGCTTGAACCCCCAGCATCGCCTCGCCATGGATTGCCTGATGGCTTTGAATGGAGGCAGCTGCTGCCACACGGGCATCTCCAGCTTATTGGGCTTTGCTTGGCCTGGGTCCTGCCGTGCTTGTGGCCTTGTGCCTGGACCAGTGCCCCCCCTTCAGCAGGGGAGGGGTTAGTTCAAATTGTCTTCCCAGTCCCCTTCCATGGTGGCTCTGGGGCAAAGGGGAGCTCATAACACCCAGCTGCTTTGTGATTTTACCCTGGGGCCCGGGCTCACAGCATTGGTGGCAAGAGTGGACTGGGGAAGGAATTTGCCTCCCCCTTTCACGTAAGCAAGAAATTGCAAGTAGATAAATAGGTACCACTTCGGTGGGAAGGTAACAGCGTTCCGTGCACCTTGGTGTTTAGTCATGCCGGCCACATGACCACGGAAATGTCTTCGGACAGCGCTGGCTCTTCGGCTTGGAAACAGAGATGAGCACCACAACCCTAGAGTCGGATTCGACTGGCTTTCGAGCAAGGGAACCTTTACCTTTACCTTTCACGTATGGTCTACTGGTCATAAAACAGACCCATCAATTGCATATGTAAAACTAACAGCTCTGTATGTAAAAAGTTTTAAGAGTCTGATATTTGGATCATTTCTTTTAACCTATTTTATCTTTTACTAATGTGTACACCATAATAAATATTTGAATTTTTATAATAATTTATTTTGTTAGCTTGACCCTCATATATCACAGTCATATCTTGGGCTGATCCCCCCCCCCCTGCCTTTTTCTTGCTTTGTGATTTTAATCTGGGGTCTGGGCTCACAGCATTGGTGGCAAGAGCAGACTGGGAAGGAATTGCCTCCCCCTCCAGGCAGTGTGGGGCATTTGCCCTGTGCTGCACTGCTGGTTCTCCAGTCCACCCATGAGGGTTTTCTTCTGCACCCCCCCAGCCCATGGGGCCTTGCAGTGAGGACACACCAACATAGATCTTACCAATGACTGTACTTTATAAAGTTTGCATCTCTGGTACCTGGCATTACATTTTATGGCACACATGGCCTGGCCCAACAAAGTGACATTTTCATCAGATCTGGCCCTTGTAACAAATGAGTTTGACACCTCTGTTCTAAGCACTTTTTTCTCTTTTTGATTGGAAGGAGACATGCATTTCAGATAGTTATTACCCTTTCTTCCATGTCTCCTCAAAAGCCAAGTAGCTTCAGTGTATTCCAGGGGTGGTCAAACTTGCCTAACGCAAGAGCCACATAGAATAAACATCAGATGTTTGAGAGCTGCAAGACATGAACAAAAATTACACATATGTTTTTATTAAAAATATGCAAATTTGTTTTTTATTAACATTAAATGAGACTGCCAAAAATAAAAGGGGTAAGCACAAGTTTTGATAAAGATATTTATTTGTCCAATGATATTTATTTGTTTGCTAATGATATTTATTTGTCTAAGAGAGAGAGGTGGAAAGAAAGAATGAAAAAGGTGGAAAGAGAGAGAGAGAAACTGTCTGGACCAAGGACAAATACTCTCCCGTTCTCAGGCGCTGAGCTCACAGCCACCTGGGGCCTTGGGGTTCTCACTGGGTCCTGGTCCTTTGCTGAGGCTCTTTTACATCTGGGTTCCTCTCGAGGATGCAGACAGACACTCGGCAGACACTCCCAGCGCAGTAGGTTAAAAAATACCTCTGCATTTAGTTGAATCCTTCAAATAACAAAGAGTGTTTGCTCGGCAAAACCACTCACAAATTACAGCAATGGCAAAAAAAAACCCCAACGACACTATACTTGCACTGGGCAGAGGCTGAGCCTGAAGCATCAACTCCTTGGTGGCTTCCTTCACTGGGGTAATCTTGTGACCTGGCTTTCTCACCCGAAGGCTTAAGAAAGAGAGTCCACTCCCACGGGCATAGTCCACAGCATTTCAGCTTGAAGTCCTGTAGCTGCCATGTGTACATTAGGATGTATGGGAAACCTCCCATAGGGAAGCAATGTTAAGCTTCGTCTTGGACAGAGGATTCTAGTCCAAGACTCACGACCCAATCACATTCAAGCAAGCTGCAAGCGGGAACGTTTGTGATTGGTCCTTATGCGCTCAACCTGATAGGTTGTTATGTGTATAGTGGGAGTGGCTATGTTAGCCGGGAATGTTTAAATACCGGGCAGTTTCAATGGGCAAACTGTTCGGGCTATCAGATGTTGTACCGTGTCGAAGAAGTGAACGAAGAGCTGAATAAACTTGAGTCTTTGCTGAAATCACTCTCCGACTCATTGTTAAGTGCCGGACTTAACACCCCGATTCCGGCGTGCCGGGAATCGGGGCTCCGAAACGGGGGATTCCCCGCCCCCCCGGCTGCATTTGGCAGCCCTATGGAGGCCTCAGCCTCTGTTTGTTTCTTGTGTGATTACTGCCCCCTTAGGTAGCCACCTCCTGCCAATCAGGGCATAGTTAGATGTTTCCCGGTTGTTAGTTGGCAGCCAGATAAAGGCATCTTATGCAGCTGGTCAAGGCCACCAGGTGTTTTTAATTAACGCTCGGCCCAAACAGGTTGCAACCAACCTGTGAAAACTTATAGCTTGGTCGCATTAATGAAAGTCTGAGATCTGTAACATCTAATCCTTACAGAAACAAAGAACAAATAGATGGGGAGGGGGGGAAGAAAGGAAGGATGAAAGGGAGGGAGAAAGAGAGAAAAAGAGAAAGAAAAGTGGAAAGAAAGCAAATAGATGGGGGAAGGAGGAAGGGAGGAGAGACAGAAACAAAGAAAGCAAATAGATGGGGGGAAGGAGGGAGAGAGAGGTGGAAAGAAAGCAACTTTAACTTTAAATGTGTCCTCCAAACATCCCTGCCTCCAAGCCGGCCGAAGGGGTCAGGGGCTTTGAGAACTCATATAAAGTTTCTTTCTTTCTCTTCTCTGCCCCCCCCCCCGCCTACCCAGGGAGGGGAACACTGGCTGGGGGGAGGGAAGACTGATCAGGAAGGCATGCCTCCCCAGCCACCCTGCCAGGAGCCACAGAATATGTGAGAAAGAGCTGCATGTGGCTCCCAGGCCGCAGTTTAGCCACCCCTGGTATATTCCATTTCACCTGCTTGATTGATCTACTTGCGATAAACCTAAATCACACTAGAGAAGAATCAGGAAAAAGCCAAGAATCAAAGAGAAGGATGGAACATTTATGATCCCTTCCAGATCTGACTGCCTGCATTTCCAGTGCTGCCATAACGAGCAGAACTGCACATTATTAGTATGAATCTCAAAAATACATTATACCTTCAGCATCTGAGGTTTCCTCGGTGACAGATAATGGAGAAGGGCTATTATGCTTTAGTACATTTGTGGGAGTAAGTTGCTTAAAGTTAATTTCCTAAAAACAATTACCTCACATTTAAAGGCTCAGACAATCATTTGCACGACCACATACTGAAGAGTTACAGGAATTCTGTATCTGTGGCCATTTCCTCTGATTTTCCTTGTGGCATTCTGGGTGTCATCATAGCCCAGCTGATGCCATAGGTCCTGTAGATATCCTCTCTGCTGTGAGTCAAAACAGAATATTGTTTGTTCCAGCAAGCCAAAGGAGAGGATGGACAACAGGACTAGCAAAAGAGCAGGACATCAGAAGCTGTATCTGCATTGTCTTTCACAGTGGCAGATCTGTTGAAGAGCCAGACACAGTCTCTAGATTGTGGTCTGACACCACATTGAGCATCCAGTGAGGGTTTGCAAGAGTGGAACAAAAAAATCAAAACCTACTCATCATAGATTAATCATTCAAAACACCCTCAACTACAGTATGTGTCAATCGAACCATCCAGAGGACAGCCAGGAAGTGCTCCATAAATGTGTATGTGAGTCTCAAAGTGCAATTATATGCAAAGTTACTCCAGTCTAAGTCAGGCTTGTATTCTCTGTTGCTTATTTATGATTGGACTGTGTGCTGGTCTATTATTTGCATATGATGCTGATTAAGGAACTCCCACTGAGAAAACAAAAGCTTAAGGCTGGGACATGTTAGAATATTGTATAAGTGTTATCAAGAAACTGTGTTTTCCTTCTGTGGGTTTTTCTTCCCCTTCCTTGCTTTCTGTAGCTCGTTGTCACAACCTCTGATCCAGGCCTTTCTCTTGTTATTTCATGTCACTCATCTTGTAGATTTCCCCAATATCTGTTTGTAGAATAAACCTGTTACAATTCATACAATGTAGGTTATCTCACATATGAGGCAGCTGTTTTTAGCTCACATTACAGATGTGAGGAGGGGGTAGTTGTAGATCTTACTCTTCTTTGTCTGTCTGTTTCTCTCTCTCTCACTCACTGAGGCCTATTATGCATGAGTGTTTTTGCCTCACTTTCACCATGCATGTCCACTGGGTTTTCTTTTTTGTTCTGCATTTCGTTTCCTCCCTTCACTGATCAGTTCGTTTTCTGTTCACTGTTTCCCCAGCTTTTCTGAGATTGCTTTTGTACCGGTTTTTCCCTTGCTTTGCTTCCAAGCTTAAGATAAGTCAAAAGCATACCGATTCCCTTGAATTTCCCCACCCTCCCTATCCTCACCCCTCATAGGCCACTCCCCTGCCTACATTCTAGTTTTCAAGTGGAATGAGTCTAGCGATATGAGACCATCGCTAGTCTCATGCCGCTTGTAAAAAAAAAAAAAAAGACTCCCAGCTGGGCTGCCTTCCCTTGCCACATAAGAAGTGCTGAGCTGCGCCTGCTGGGACCATTGGCTCCCCACATGCACAGCGAGCCTGGCTGGGCTGTCCTTTCCAACCACCCAGTTTCAACTGGATGGCAGGAGGAGGCAGCACCAAGTTGCACCTCCCTGCACACACAGCAAGCCCAGCTGAGCTTCCTTCTCATGCCACCCAGTTCAAACCAGGCAGCATGAGAAGGCAGCAAGGAGCTGTGACTGCAGGGAGCCATCAGCTACCCCGCCACACAGCAAGCCTGGCTGGGCGGCCTTTTTGTGCCACACTGTTTGAACCGGGTGGCATGAGAATGGAGCCGTGCCTGCTGGGAGGCCTTGGCTCCCTACATTCACAGCGAGCCTGGCCGGACTGTTCTCTCCCACTGCCCGGTTTCAACTGGGCAGTGGGTGGAGGCAGTGTCGATAGGGTTGCCAAGTCCCCCTGGGGGGTGGGGAAACCCCCACCTGAGAGGCCCGTTCCCCACCAGTGGGGATTGGGCTGCTGGGGGGACCCCACCCCCAAAGCGCGTGACATGCCTGGTGTGAACACATCACCCGGAGGTTACGTAATTATGTTGGGCATATTGCGGGGGGATGCTCTATCATCCGAGGGAAAACTCTATGTTTTTCCCTCAGATGATTGTGGCCCCGCCCCCAACATGCGCAACGCGTGTGCACCGAGGATCTCCAGGCCGGCAACCAGGGCTCCCACCCTAAATTGTAAGTGGCACTTGGCAACCTTAAGTGTTGAACTGCGTGTGCTGGGAGCCACCAGCTCCTGCACACATGGCGAGCCTGGCTAGGCTACCTTCTCATGCCACCAAGTTCAAGCTGGGTGGCATGAGAAGCCAGCACAGAGTTTGGTGTATTTATTCTGGACTGCAGAATACATATACCTGTCATGATCATAGGCCTATAGTGGTGCGGCCTACAGCTCTAGGGAGGCCTAGTGGCTTCAGAGAAGCCTGTATTAGAGTGACTACAGGGCCTACATTTCCCAGATACCCTCTGGACCCTGTGATTGGCTAACAGGGGATTTGGAGGGAGAACATATACCAGTAGAAGAGTAGAGGCTGGTGCCTGGGAAGAAGGAATAAAAGGCCTTGCTCAAAGTGGGAGGGTATTCTCTCTCAGGGAGCAGGGCTGGTGAAGCTGCTGTAGAAAGAGGGATCCTTCATCCAAGAGGGGTGAGTCAGTCTGAGACTGGGGGCCTAGAGAAGGCTGGGACACTATAGTCAGACGTGTTAGGATTTATTATTTTGCTGGTCTACCTACCTTTACTGTACTCATTTTTCCATTAAAGTTGTTAAATCTCTTTAATAAAGCTAGTTTATTAGTCTGCCTGGATCCTCATGCCTCATTTGGTCACATATAAGGGGAAACCTACTGGAGAAGTACTGTATAAAGGGGTAGGGTGGGTGCTCTGGGCCCTCCCAAGGAGGCCCATACCAAAGTGGTGGCAGCTATTAGAGAACCTTTCTAGCTGCTGCCCACAAGAACACCGGAGAAAAAGAATGGTGCGTACTGCAGGCACAGAATCTGAAGTCAAGCTTAAAGGCTTGACTGCTTGGATTCTCTGCAGTAAGCTGTGCATGCATAATAGGCCTCATTCACACACATGTATTCAACCGATATTCAAGGGTTGAAGTACTGCCTAGCTGGTCTGGAACAGTCATCTGATAACGCCTCAAATTCTCCAGGTGGTGGCAATGAGTTTCTCAAGGGGGTCCAAAAGGCCGGTGCATGTAAACACACACACACACGGACAACTCCAGGGAAACATTTCGAAATTTGTAACATCAGTGGGATACTTCCATTTTTGTCTTCTTCCTCCCACACGGGCAAGTGTGCAACCTGATACCAGCATCATTTTAAGTGTGAATGTTATCTCAGTATTGTGCACAGGATAATGACAAGACAAGACCTTAAGATCATGGCCTAAGACATCTTTCTCCCACACCTCTTTCTTCAAAGCAACCAACCTGATGAAGAGTTCTGGAGAACTCAAACACTTGCATGCTATATTAATAAAGATGGCTTTAAATTTGGGGTTTTGCTTTGGACCAGTGTGGCTATCCGCAATCTCTTTATACCAAAGAATGTTTACTAGGAGGAGGATGAGTATATCAGAATACTGCAGCCAATAACTTCACTTTGTCATAATGCATTGTCTTTATTTTCTTTATTACATATTTTCTCAGGTCAGGCAACTGGAATGTTTATGGCAGCAGCACACAGAAAGTAAACAATGATCAATAGCTTTAATATTATTAGGTTCAAAAAGTCCATGCCAAAATTAATCATTGCTCTTTTAATATCTAATGACTAATGATTAAAGTTAGATTACTTTTCATGTTTCTTTTCCCCCTGGGGTGTTCAAATGCAATACAGCAAAGGGCTCCTGAGTCGTATAGAAGGGAAAGCTGTGTTGGGTGCAGCTTCTGTCAGCGAAGCAGTATGAAGACAGGAGAATCACACCTGCTGAGAGGTGGCCATTCAGCACACTAGGCAGGGCTTTTTTTCAGGAGGAATGTACTGGAATGGAGTTCTGGAACTTCTTTGGCAAAGTTCTTTTTAAAATGTTTAAAAGTTCATGAGTTTTCAGTATACAGATTGAAAACTTCATTTCCCTCTTGGGAGTTCTGGAACCTCTTAAAAAAATAAAAGCCCTGACACTAGGTTAGATCATCCAATCACTCCCTTGCTGGGGCAAGATTCCTAGCAGAAGGGTGAAATTGAATCTGAATCATAGAAGCTAATATTGAACCAGGCAGTTCTATTTGTGCTTGCTGGAACTCCAAAGACTGAAGATTGCTTTGGGTTGATTGACACAATATGCTTTTCATGCAGTTAGGGCTGCTGCTGGGGAGACTACAAGTACAAAATGCAAGGGTCCAGGTGATCTGGGGAGTCAGGAAAGGTGCCAGGAGGATAGAGGCTACAGCCCTGCATCCAATGTTTCTTGCTAGCAATTTATTGTCTCCACTTTATAATAATAAAGATTAAAAAACAGATGGATAAAACCAAGCGGATATAACAGAGTCCCTTCTCCATAAGGAGGAAAGCTTTCTCCTGAAGGACTGATTCAACCTGATTTCCTTCTAGAACCAGATGTTTTCTGATCTGCTGCAGTTCCATGCTTAGTTGTTTCAGAAGCACCAGACTGTTTGCATTGTCTGTTTCTGACAAAGTAACATCATCAGTCTGCTTATTCTCCATAGATGTCTCATTTGTCACGCTTCCTGTATGGAAGAAAATAAGGAAGAAGAGTAAACACGTAAAGGAAGTGTTTAAGAATGAAGAACTATAAGCAACAACATAGTACGGAGCTGTGGCTCATCTTTCAGCCCTATATCTACACCCACTTTGATACCAAAATGAGTTATTCAGTTTCAGGTAGAGCTGAATGTTTTTTCTTCAGGGCCTCAAACTCTGGGCTCCAGATCTCCTGACAGGCAACTATGTAGAGCAGACCTAAAAGTGACTCTAAAATTACTACTTATATGTCCCAGTCTGCAATGAAAGAGCCACATCAACCAGCACTTATATTTGAATAAAGAAAATTTTATTTTCACTTTCTGTATTGTCTTAATGTCTGGGGATGGTGGAAGTCCCAGATGTGGTGTTGTCCTGCCCACAACCACGGGAACCTGCTTGAGGAGCAAGGGGGCCAGGAACAGATGTGACTGCATTGGTCCATTACCTACAGCAGTGGGGCCTGAGACTTCTGTAAACCACGTGGCTGGGTCAAGGACCAAAGGAATCAGCAATAGCTGAAACAGAAGTTGCTGTTTGCCCCACTACGAAACCTTACATGTAGCCCATCGGCACATGTACATTTTCCCAACAGGACAAATAGTGCTTACCCTCAGGCCACTTCAGAACAGAAAAACAACATAGGGGGAAGTCTTATGCACCCCCATGCACCAGAATCGTGATCTAAATTGCCTCATGTATCTGAGTATCCAGGATCGCTGAATGCATGTCTGCTTCACAGGAGCCAGGCTTAACCCAGGGAACATTTCCAGGTATCAGGGCATGACATTCATCTTCTTCTGCTTTCTGTACATTGGGTTTGATTCAGAACAGCTTTTCCATGGATGCCTGTGTAGGGTGTGCCAAGGGTTTAAATGATTTTCTATTGATTATTGCTGTTTTACAGAAGCCTTTGGGAGAAATTCTCTGGGAATCTCCCGGAAGGGTTGACAACCTGTTTTAGACCACTGGACACTGTATTGTATAACACAAAGAAGTTATCATTCTTTAGTTGACATGTTTTTCTAGCCCTTGTTTCAAAGAAATAGGGAGTTTTCCCCTTGTAATTAGCAGGTGCTTCTCCCCTGCTAATCCTCTGCCAATTTCCAATTAAGAGCTGTCACAATTTTGAGATTTATTATGGAATCTTTTACTTCAAAGAGAACTGCTTAATTGGAGTAAAGGACAACTATATATTGTAACAGAGAGAAATCCCTTTGTGCATTTTAGAACTTTGTGTTTAAATCTGAATGTTTAAATCTGAATATTTACCAAGATTATGGTATAAGATGTTTGTAAAAAGCAAAAGCTTCAACAATTTTAAGTTCTGCTATAGAAAAAAGTTTATTTAGCTTAAGACAAAGACTGCTGCCCTAAAGAGAAAGCATTACACCAGGTGTATAAAAGACCCTGTCAATAGAAGATATAAATCATGGGTGGGTCAGTTGAAAGAAGCTACTTGAAAGAACTAACAAGCTAAGTTATAAGGAGATGTTCCAGAAGGTTTGGGAAAAACAAAGTAATCAGTCATATACACCTCATTATTCTGTGCTTTTAAGTTTTAAGGAGTATCAAGCGGCTAGCAGGCAGATGATGTCACAGAGACCAATCATGCACACCTGCCAAAAGCCAATTAACAAGTACAGAATTTGTATTGTAAAAGAGGACCCTCTGTTGACTGAAATAAAGTGGTGGACTTTATAAATTAAAAACTTTAATTTAGATAAAACGAAACTTAATAAAATTATTTAAAAATATTCTGATAGGCCAGAATGAAAACTAATAGATGGGTTCAGTGCACCTACAAGAGCTTTATAACATAGGCCACTTTATAGTATTAGAAAAGTGTATATATGATTTTATAATATTGTATTTTTCTAGAAATTCAATGTATTTATGTATTCTTTAACAGAGATAGGTTACAAAATGCCAGCAAATGTGTTTTTGTAAGATGTATGCCTATATAAATGTAAAAGAAAATCAATTGTGTTAACAGAACTGATAGATTTGATACTGAAAATGAACTCAGTCTGAAAGTTCATTCAAAGGTAACAGGAGTCTGGGAGAAAAACCAAAAGGAGTAAACAAAATCGTAAATAAAAAATAATGAATATAATGAGCGCTGCACCTGAATTGTGGGGGTTGAGACGCAGGCAACTAACATCCTGTGTGCCAAATATGTGATTGATGACTGGCCAGAAAAAGAAATCTGAACTGAGCATGTCTAAGTGATGTCAGTGATGATGTAAAGTGAGGAGGAGCAAGAAGAGTATATAAGTCTACTTTCTGTATTTGCTCATTGAACACCCACGCTGAATTCTAGCTGTGAGGTGCTCCTTTATTCGAGAGAATCACACTCCACAGGTTCTTCCACCCACAGAAATACTGTGCTGGATCTAACCCCCTTCCTATTGGAAACTGTATCAAACTGTTTGTCCTTGTTTTAATTGTCCTATATCTTCTGCCCGAAGGCAGCAGTTCAAACAGGGAATGTTCAGGATGTGACAAATCCTGCAGAATGTTCTTTGCTTTTTTCAAACATCGAGAACTATACAATTCCTCTCCCATTCCTGCAGAATGTTCTTTGCTTTTTTCAAACATCGAGAACTATACAATTCCTCTCCCATTTCTGGAGGAATTGTATAGTTCTCGATGTTTGAAAAAGCAAAGAACATTCTGCAGGATTTGTCACATCCTGAACATTCCCTGTTTGAACTGCTGCCTTCGGGCAGAAGATATAGGACAATTAAAACAAGGACAAACAGATTAAAAAATAGTTTTTATTCGAGAGCTATTATTGCCTTAAATGCTGTATGAAATTGGAATTTGGGTTTTAATTTGCTTTGTGAACCTTAAGGGAGTTATGTTGTGAATGATTGTGTGAGTGTATATGAATATTGTTGTAGATCACCGAAATGATTGCATCTTAATTTCGTTGTACTATGTACAATGACAATAAAGTTTATTATTATATCATCATCATCATCATCATCATCATCATCATCATCATCATCATCATCATCATCATCATTATAAAAGCTTACCTGGAATAATCACAGGGTCCTCTGTTTTCTTTCGCAGGAACCTGTTCATACCTTTCCTGTCCTTGAAGAAAAGGAACTTTGGTTTCTTCTCCTTGAGATATATTATCAAGGCGTTCTCCAGGATTCCAAGGACCATAAACATGAAGATGCCAGTGAAAAACCTCGCTATACAGGGGGAAAAAACACCACAATGTGGCAAAAGTGGGCTTCACGGGGACCTTATAATGGCCTCAGAGCCATACTGTTAATCCAATGAGGATCATCATCACAGTCAATTTTAGCACCAAAGGTGACAGCATTACACAAACACCTGTCATAACCAGTGAAAACAAATTATGAGGTAGAAGTTAGTTGGTTTTGTGTGTGGTCAGGGTAAGCAGGGTGTAAAGTAGGCCTAGCTCCATGAGAATGAAGTATGTCAAAGATGTCAGAGTCTTTGAACAAAGTTTGAGCCCAGTGGCACCTTTAAGACCAACAAAATTTAATTCTGGGTATAAGTTTTTGTGTACCTGCTTATACTCAGAATTAAACTTTGTTTGACCAACTTTGGCCCCAGTCACACGAGAGGTTTTGGGCCGGGAGAGGGACGGATCGGGGGGCGCAGCAAATGGGCGCGATCCCACAGCAACATCTGGGAAGCATTGCGCGCCCGTTGCCGATCCAGCCCTCCCGCCCAAAACCCCGCAGCAAAAATGAACCACCTACCTTGGTGGTTCATCCAGAAAGGCCGCATCAAAGCCGGCCGTGGGATCGCCGGCGTGTCCTTCCGCTGGTGCATCCCCGGCTCCTGGCTGAACTGCGCATGCTCAGACATGCGCAGTTCGGCAGCCTCCCGTCGCTTTCTCCCCGGTCTCCCCGGCATCTGATTGTGCCGAGGAGCAATTGCGCAGCGGCTCACGGGATCTGTATGATCCCACTGCCGCGTGCCTATTTTGGTGTGGCTTTTAAAAGCCGCACTTTGCCCAACGTTTTTTCCCCTCGTGTGGCAGGGACCTTTGTTGGTCGTAAAAGTACCACGGGACTCAAACTTTATTCTGCCACTTCTGACCAATATGGCTGCCCAACTGAATATATCTAGATAGAGCCTTTGATAGTGACAGTATAGGGTGGAGGTTCTGATGAACAGGCAGGGTAGAATTACCATAAAATCTAATTAATGGAAATACAATGTGCGGCAGTTAAGCAGAATCCCATAGAGCAATATGAAGACCATACCAAGTTCCAATTGAATCAGTTAGCACTTGTAAATGGTGGGTCATGCTGAGACATTAGTGCCTATAGTAAGTGAGGAAACTAAGGTCAAGTCTGGGAGTTATATTTCTTGTATTCGTGAATGAATTCTAATTCAGCATCTTTGATCACTCTTCACAGTGAGGAGGAGGGGCTTGAGAAGATCCTGGCCCTTCTCTCAGCTTATGTAGAAGTCAGTGGGTAGGGCCAATGTTGCTGGCTCCCTACTGTTAGCTGAATTGAACAATGAATTGAGAGCTGTTGCGATTCAGACATCCAGAAGGACCTGGTGCAAAGAACACATAAACTCATCAAATGGCTTTAGGCAAGTTATTCAGCCTGAGCCCCACAAAATGGTGACCTATCTTACTGAAACGTTGTAAGTATAGCAAGATAATATACATGAAGTACTTTTAATGCTCTAAAACACAACATAAATCCTTAATATAATTTTTATTCATAGTGAGAACACCACGAATAATTTGACTGCCCCTAAATGCCACAGGATAGGAGGGATGGCAGCATGACAAAGCCCAAACTTGTCAGATCTCAGAAACTAAGCAGGGTCCGTATTGGGTGGAAGACCACCAAGGAAGTCTCTTCAGAGTCTTGCTGGGGGTCACCATAAATTGGCTGCAACTTGATAGCACTTTACGCACAAAAATGACAGGAAAGCAAAATCCAAAGAATTAAGGTATTTACCTATAACTGGTGGCTCATCTGATGTTGCAGGTAGCATATCATTAAGAATCAATGACAAAACAGAGACTTCCAGGATCAGTGTAACTTTGAAGGCAATCATGTCTCCAGGAGACACAGCTGTAAAAGAAATAGCCATATCCAGCAAAAAGAGAGTGAAGGTTGGAAGGATCAGAACTAGCACATACAAAATCGATCTCCTCTTCATCGAAATCTGTCAAAAACAACAACAAAATAATACAGCAAAGATAATCACAAAGGATAATCTATTTTGTCATTCCTAATAAGAGATTCAATGCTAAAGTCAATGGGTGTAACTCTGATTAGGATGGTGCTGCAAGGATTAGCAAGTTCATAGTATCCTTTTCCCCCTGAAATATTTCTTAATTCTCAGTTTGTCATATTGTAGGAAATCCATGGAGCCACTGGGAGGCCCTTAGGAATGGTAGGTAGGGTTGCCAACTCCAGCTTTGGAAATTCATGGAGATAAGGGCAGTGCCTTGGGAAGGCAAAGTTTGGAGAAGGGATGGAGCTGTGCAGGGATGTGGGGACTGTCAAATCAGTGTTGGAAAATGGCTGAAGATTTGGGGGTGGTGCCTGAGGATGATGGAGTCTGGGGAGGAGAGGGAACTCAGTGAGGTATAATTCCATAGAATCCATCCTCCAAAGTAGCCATTTTTCCAAATTTTTGAGAATTTTTTTTTAAAAAATCTTTGTGTTTGTGTCCTTTATAAAGTTTATATCTCCACTACATTTTATGGCATTACATTTTATAACACACATGGCCTGGCCCAACAAGGTCTCATTTATGTCAGATCTGGCCCTCATAACAAATGAGTTCGACACCCCTGATTTAGACCATGCCTCAGACCCACAAGATAACAATGGACTATTGTCCACTGGTGTTTTCCCTTGCTTTCCCTGTGCATGTTGGTCAGGTATTCTTTGTCATTCTGCATTCCCAGCGCTTTCACTGTACATGTTTGTCAGGTTTCTTTTTCTTATTTTGCATCGTTTTTCCACCCTTCAGCACTCAGTTCGTTTTCCGGTCACTGTTTGCCCAGGTTTTCAGAGAGTGGTTTTGCACTGGTCTTTCCCCTTGGTTCGCTTCAAAGCTGAAGGTAATTGTAAGGCATACAGATTACCTCAGATTTCCTCCATCCTTTTCCCGCCCCTTGGAGGCCAGCCCACCACCCGCATTGTAGTCGTTCCACCCATCCTGCACCTTCTGCCATTCTCCCCCCTTCATTAGTGTACAAGCTCCATTTCCACCTTGTTTATACATTTTTGTGGGGTTTTTTACAATCACACAGACAAACCAATGGGGAAAGTTTACAATGAGCTGTGCGAGGTTTCAGTCCCTGTTGGTACTGACTTAAAAGGAGGATCGGAGAGCAAACAAATGGAAGTGTTGCCAGCACACATACACAAAAAAAGGATTTTGGTGCTGCATGTAAACCAAATAAAGGTGGGAGGTATTGTCAGGTAAAGAGACAGACAATGGGATGGGAAGTCTAGAGTTTTTGAATCATTTTTTTCCCTTTAATGCTTCAGTTAACAATTTTTTGGGGGGGTCATTTTGGCAGTCTCCTGAAGCAAGTCTAAGATTAAAATGGAAGGGAAAAGACATGCTTCTCTGGCTGCAGCAAGCAATGTTATCAGCTGCTATGTTTCGATTTTTCACAGTTGCTGATAACACAACAGAGAATCCACTACAAGGTGGCAAAAAGAAAAGTAAGCTTTAAAGTGGCTGCTCCCACCCCCTGCCTTGCCTCCCCCGTAGTGCTCCTGAGGTTTCCAAGCAGTGGTGGCTCCTGAGGCAGCCTTGCTCCTCCTGCTGCTGCTCCCCCTTGCTAAGAAATGGGCTGCTATGAGTGCCTCACATGGGAGGAAAGGGGCAAAAGCTGTGCCCTACCCCATGCTCATGGGAGATGCCTAGGAGCTCCAATCCCATGGTGCCTCTTTCCCATCCAACTGGGAAGCTGCAGCTTCTAAGGGCTCTGCATCAAACCCATACTGTTGCCCGAGGAAAGGGGCCAAGGGAAAAGGGCAGTTTTCTGCTTGGAAACCTCAGCAGCTGCTCTCTTGTTGGCCACCTCTGCCACCTGCCTGGGTCCCCTGCCCCCAGGTGCCCTTGGAAGGCTTCCACTTGGGCTCCTGCTGAGCTCTTCTGCTTCTCCTGTCACCGCCTTGCCAGGGCATGGTGGTGATGGCTGCATGGGGCAGCGGTGCCAGTGCCTAAGAAGCCTCCCAAGTTGGTGGCTGGAGGTGGTGGCAAGCAGTGTTTTTGCTGTAGGTGCAGAATAAATACAGAGAATACACGGGGGGGGGGGGGGGGGAGAATGATGCAAATGGCAGGCAAACACATCCAAAGTTAGGCTTAAAGGCTTGACTGCTGGGATTGTCTGCAGTAAGTTGTGCTTGCAGAATGGGCCATTGTTTAGGTAGTATCTCCTCAAAAGGTTCATCGTTATCAGAGCAATACCGTCTGCCTGTCAACTGATCTTATTAGTGTGAACAGCTTTGAGAGCACCCATCACCAATTTCAATAGTAATATAATCAGATCCAATGCATGTTTACTTGGAAGTAAATCTCAGTGTGTTCCACAGCTCTTCCTGTCAGGTAACTATGCACAGAATAGCAGTCCCCAGGGTGCTAAATCTGTTTGCATGCTTTGTAGCCTGCTCTGAGTTCCATTAGAAATGGCCTAAATGAATAAATTTTCCACTTAGATATTTAAGATCAAAAAGTACAATTGTAACATATAATAAAGCACAGATTTTAAAAATGAGAATCCTTTTTTTCCTTTACTTCAAAAAGCAGTATGTCTAGAAAAACCAACCTTTTCTTAATACATGGAGATACAAATCTATAAAGACACAATTCGGTTAGATTTATGCAAAGATATGTTTTTGTGTTATTCCCACATTTCTGACATAAGAATGCATCCATAACAAATACCTCGTATGTGACTGCACTGAAGGTCGCTGTATCATAAGTCAGTGGTTGCTGTATGATCCTCACTTTTTCAAATTGCCATTCCCCGCTTGCGAGGTAATTCTGACGACTATCTTGGTTTGTCTTGTTGGAAGTTTTAATGCTCTTCATTAATACTTCCTTATCTAGAGTCAACAGAAGAAAAGGTTTGCCACTTTGAGGACAAATGGCTATCATGTGTGTCCTGAATGTGTAAAATATCTATAGAATGAAACCCATAGAGATTATTCTGGTCACAATTCTATCTTTTCCTGTGCCCTGCTCAAATTGCATATGACAGCATAATGTAAAATCATATTGAAATTTGTGGTGAGGTATTGACAGTAAACGGACTGATGGTGGTTAATAACCCATGGCAGGAACTAATTTTGAAGGGTTCTAACTCTTTGGAATTGGGGGTATGTGGGTAAGGGAGCAGCAAATGTACAAGAAAGAGCAGTTATATGGAGAATGGAGGAAAGTGTGTAGGTAATGAAAGAAAAAGGAAAGATGGATAGACTATGAAAAGTGCACACAGGATTCAGGGGTTGCAGACACGGGTAGGAAAGGGGTGAAGTTTGGAGATGCATGTAAATCAACTGTGGGCACAGGATGAAGGGAATATTCAAAAATATTTCAGATGATTGGGGAAAGGAAAATTGAAAATCATGACAGTCCAGAGAAATATGACCATACTTAGCTGGTTTACCTGAATGTATAGAAGACATCAAACTTAAATTGCATTTTTGCTCATCAAAAGGAAATGCATGGACGTCCAGGTTGCAAGATGAGGTGAGTCGATATACTTGTAATGCAAAAACACTACCACTGGATGACAAGCTAAGAAAGGGGCTGGATGTGAATTTGTCTTCATCTGCCCTAAAAACATGGGATTATAATTAGGCAAGGTTTGTATTGTGCGCATATTAGACAATCCAGTGTTTAGCTTCTATGTGAATAATCTCCACAACTATCCAAGCATCAGTAAAGGATAAACATATATAGCAAAAGACTTAATGAATTATATTTCAAGTTGGAGAATTAGTCAGTGTAACCAAGTCCATTTGGATGCTCTAAATTTTTATTTTTAACAATTTTCTCAGAATTTGGCTGCTATCACAAAACGTGTCTGAAACTACTCAGTAACAACAGTTAAGTTTATTCTGACACTGAAATGAAACATCATATGTCTAAAAAAGGTAAAAGCATATAGTAAGGATTGTAATAAAATAAGAAATTGGGCAGCAAAATGAAATTTGAGTTTCACCTCAAACTGAAATTTCACTTCAATTTGAAATCTCATTACCAGCAACAAATGCTTGGGGGTTGCAATGAAGTAGGTATGTTGAAATTCAGTACTTGAATCTGAGCTATTGAACCTGTGAATTTAACATTATTTTCCAAATCTAGTTTATTCCCATTTCATAGAAGGGGAACTGAAGAGGGGATAGTGATTTGAGAAGAAGCCATTCAAATTACCTTTACTTTACTAAGCAGACACTTAAACATAGGTCCAAGCCAAAAACGCTATCTGAGGAGGTCTGCAAAACTTGTGGCCACCAACCAAAATACAGATCGCCAGTCATGTACTATGACTTGTCAAGTATTTGATGTCTCCCACCCCAAGATTATCAGCCTTCGGAAGGCAAAAAAAAAAAGGAGGTGAGTTACCAAATGGGCTGGGGAGTTATTCTGACTTGCTCTGTCCCAGATCTTTGATATCTATTTTCTGTTACTGTGAAGAGGCATCACACTTCGTTTATGTGTGCTTGTGTGTCTGCAGTATCACTACTACAGACCACTCATTTTTTCTTATAAAAAGGCTTGGGATAGAAGAGAAAGAAAATTCAAAGTACCTTTTAAAGTTGATATTTAGATCTGATTTTTGTTTTAAATGACAGCCACATAGAACAATTTTTCTTTTTCCAGGCATTTGAAAAAATCACGTCTAAACAGCATACCAAGTTAAGCTATTAAAGTCAAGTATCTCAGTCATTTAGTTACCTTTGTAATAAAATTATGAATGCTTTATATAAAAAAGATTATATTAGTTTTGGGTCAAGGCATATGCCAAGTAGACCAAAAGTCAGGTAAAAACTTGGTGCAAAATTCACAGACTCCTCCAATAGTCCCAGTTCACATTGCCTATATTTGTATTAATCTCATGACCCAGTATTGTTAAACCTCTGGCTGTTATTTCAGAGCTCCCAGTGTCTGGACTTGAGAACGGTAATTTGAACTCACTTTATGGTGGCAGTGGGCAAAGCAATCACATGAATTGACTTGCAGCCTGAAAATAATGAAAAAGTGGAATGAAAGCTACCTTACCGTTCATCTATGAAGACGTCAGGCATCCAGAAAAGGTTCACAGGAAGAGTGATATGTGTAATGTTACAGAAATCTGAGGGATTCCAGGAGACAAAGTCATTTGTCCAGCTCTAGTGAAAGTGAAAAAGATGTAAATAATTAGCTTGAGAAGTATAGTTTGCCATCTCTTGGAGAACTGATTTGTTTGCCATTTACTGGGGGAAAGTGTAGCTTATCACAAATTTAGAGTCCAATGGCACCTTTAAGACCAGCAAAGGTTTATTCAAGGTATGCACGCACACTTTATCAAATATGTTAGAATGGCAAAAAAGGTTCAAACTTTTAGCCAGAGAATGAACAGCAAATTAACCTGATGATGATGAAGGCCCTGTCCACACGAGGGGTTTTGGGCCGGGAGAGGGACGGATCGGGGCCGCAGCAAACAGGCACGGTCCCACAGCAACATCTGGGAATCGTGCTGCACCTGTCCCCGATCCATCCCAACTGCCCAAAAAGCGCATCAAAAAAGAACCACCTACCTGGGGTGGTTCAATTGAATGGGCCGCGGCAAGTGCGGCCGCGGGATCGCCGGCGCATCTTTTTGCCGGCGCATCCCCGGCCGAACTGTGCATGCTCAAGCATGCGCAGTTCGGCAGCCTCCCCCTCCCCCTCGTCTCTTCCTCCCCGGCATCTGATCGTGCCGGGGAGCAACGGTGCGCGGCTCACGGGATCCATGGGATCCCGCCCGCAGCGTCTCAATTTTGGTGCGGCTCTCTTTAGCTGCGCTTTCACCGGTGTTTTCCCTGCTGTGTGGCAGGGACCGAAGATATGCAAAGTGACACTAAATAACAAATTAAGGTTATAGGGTCAACAGTTGTAAAGCAATAAATATTGTCAAACTAGTAGACAAATGTCTAAAGGTGTCTTTTCTAATTGTGGGAAGTGACTGGGAATCTTCATTCTCTCCTGTCAAGCATGGAGGGCACTTAACACTACCTTCCCCCTCCAACAAATGCTGTTATGTCAGCAGACATCCCAATATCCCTTGCATACCATTCAGTGTTCTAATATACCATTCTGGAAAAGAAATGCACTAAAATATATTAAAATACAGAGGGTTTATAGTCCTCCTTGTTGAGAATACATATGTGAGGACTGAATGAATGTAGCTTACCACACTGAGCCAAAAATAGAATGTGACCACCTGCAGTTTTTCTTTCTGAAAGAAGAGAAAATATGAATATATCTTGCCAGAGAAAGGGATAAAAGAATTCTGCACTAAATGGAGACAAAATAGATGAGCAAGTGCGGCTGCTGAACAAGCAAGTTAACTGTTTGTATCCTTACAGCTAACATACGTAACAGAGCTACCCCCACCACAGACAATCTTGCCTTCTCATTGTCCTCTGTTTAATGTTTTAAACTAGTTCCATTACAAACATGAGATTGACATTTTTCTCTTACTACAGAAAGGATGGAAACCAGGATGAAGTCCAGACCAACTTCCAAAGGTTCTTTCCAATTCCTTTTGGGTATGGTGTATAAGAAGAGTTCCTTATTAGCAGATATATTCAGGTGCTCAGCCACATCATAATGCCTACAAATCTTCTCTGGGGTGACTTTTGATGGGAAAGAGAACAATAGCAAGATTTAATACCATTAAAAAAAGCAGTCACATAATACATTTCTTCACCTGCTTTACTGTCCACAATCATTTTGAAAGTCAGTGAAGGGGGAAATTGCTGTTCTTTTTTCCACCATGAATCTATGCTTTCCCCCCATAATTGATTGTTCTTGATTTGGCAGCTGAGCAAAAGGAAGAGAAGTTGCCTTAATCTGTCTTACCTGACACACAAAAGCAGAGAACAATGATTGCAGCAGCTCTCAACATTCTTCTGCTATTTTAAAGATTTAGAAGAAGACGCAAAACTGCTGGGCTTGTCCAGCTTACTGAGGCGATGAACCACAACATTTTCATATTAAGCTGAATTCTCTCTTGGCTGTGAGATAATGCATTTCATATCTGTGATTGTTACTTTCACTTCCAAGCTTTTAACGGATTCCTTGGCTCTGGCATCCCTCCATTTCTGTCTGCTGGCCTGTCTCGCTCATAAAACCTTTACTTTCTTTTCCTCTGCATCTTAATTTAAAAGCTGCTATATACTTTAGTATACACTACTTACTTTGCTTTCCAGGCAATAAATGTTCCATTCAATGAACTTAGCAAATCTCTTTGATGGTTATTATTATTGGTTGCAGGGGTCGTTTCATAGAAAAAGAGCTAGGGGAACTCATTAGCATAACTCATTAGCATATGCCACACCCCCTGACATCACCGGAAGTGTGTCATAAAGCCACACACCCCTGACATCACCGGAAGTGTGTCATAAGGCCATACACCCCGCCCCCAACGGTCCCAACCGCCGCCGGCGGCCTTGCAGCTCCACTGCCGAGCCCCATGAGGGGCCCGGCGGTGGACCTGCAAGGCCGGCAGGAGTGCAAGGAAGCCCCGCGAAGGCCCTCCCTGGCCCCAGGCAGGCAGGGGTGGGGAGAGGCAGGGAGGAAGCAACTTACCCTCCCTCTTCTCCTGCCTCCTCCTGGCTGAATGAGGGCCGGAAGCGGGGCGGCCAAAAGCAGGGGGCGGGGCTTCATCATGTGCCCCCCCCCCGGTACCTCACCCGGGGGAACTGCGATCCCCCCCCGACCCCCCCCCCCGAAATGAGCTATGATTGGTTGTGGATACTGCACTCTTTTAAGAATGTGATGTGCTTGGCTGGGTAAATATACCACTGGATATCTCTATGCTACCCTCATTTATCCATTTAATGCCACTTCATTAATGACCCCCAAAGTATCTTGGGGCTGTTAGTTGCTTAGAATGCTTAGAATTCTCTGTTGCAGGGCCCTGCTCTTAAGTAGTGGGTTCAAGAGGCTGTGGTGATTTCAACATAGCTCTTTATTCAGGAACATAACAACAACACACGCAGCGAGCTGCAACTATATGCAGAACCCCCCGCCCAAAACATACCCACAAAATACAAATAACCCAATAGGAACATAGTTGCTTTGAGCCTTCATTTGCATGGCATCGTTTACGCTTCTGTTACCTGATTGGATGGCTCTGCAAGGGCGGCCAATCTGAATGTAGCTGCAATGAGCCTCTCTAATGATGCGTGTTCATTCGAAGCTCTCACCACGCAACACCCTTTCCCCCAAGACAGGATTGCACCTGGTTGCACACATAGTTTATTTATTTATTTATTTATTTATCCTTCGACTTGATATACCGCCCTAACCCCCGTAGGGGTCTCTGGGCGGTTTACAATTCTTGGGTGCTAGTCACCGGAAACAACCCTAACTACGGCCACAATGGTACAGGGGGGGGACTCCCTACCGGCACCCTGGTGGAGGCTTCAGTAATTTTCCCGGCTCGGCTTCTTTTTCCGGCTGTAAGGTGTCTCGGTGCTCAGGCAGACAGGCGGATGTATGGATCGCCGGCGACGTTGTCCTCGGCCCGATCATGTCCTTTCCGGCTCCGCGCCTCTGGATGACGTCACTGCAGCTAGTGAGGTGGAGCCTGCACCCGTTGAGAACCCCTGAGTTCATTGCTTGCTGTAGGCAAGGTATTGTCTGGTGTGGCCAGCTGTGTGGCCTCCAGTGCTATGGCAGTCTCTGTGCTGGGACCTGGAAGACTCACCATTGTGTCGCCCATCTCTGATTGTGGAACCGCAGGAGCATCTGGAATCTGTTGTGGAACTGTCTCCTGCATGCTAGGCATGGTCGCAGACTCAGGAACGCTTGCTGTTGGGCTGCTTCTGGCCACCAGTGCCCTCTCTGGCCATCTGTGCCGAAGTTGATCTAGGTGACGCTGCAGGTCCTGGCCATCAGGGGTGGTCACCTTGTAGGAAACCAGCCCTGTTCCCCTTTGTAGCAACCCAGGCCAGGCCCCCACTGTAGTTCCGGGCATAGACCATATCTCCCGGCTGGAACGCTCTCACCTCTCTTGATGAGTTGGGTCGCTGAGGATCTTCCAGAGACAGGTCCGGGTGCAGCCTGTCAAGCTGTATGGTGAGCCATTGGTTCACCAGGAGCTCTGCTGGGCTGTGCCCTGTTGCAGAGTGGGGCGTGACATGCTGCTGAAGCAAAAAAGCAGCCAGTTGGGTGTGCCAGTCTCCCTGGGTTATCCGGCGGAGACTGTCCTTTGTTGTTCGCACCATCCTCTTGGCTTGCCTGTTGGAGTCGAGGGGTGGAACGAAGCAGACATCATATGTCGAATAGCGTTGTCGGCCATGAAATGCTGGAACTCTGCAGACGTGAACTGGGCCCCGTTGTCTGACACGATGGAGTCTGGGAGGCCGTGCGTTGTGAAGAGGTGCCAAAGTGCACTGATTACAACAGTGGATGACATGATGGATACAGGAATGACCTCCAGCTGGTGGGCTGGTGAAGTCCACGTGGAGCCTTGACCATGGCATGCCTATTGGCTTCCATGGTTACACTGGAGCCTGTGGCAGGGATGGCCATGATTCTTGGCAGGGCTGACAAGCATGGACCAACTCTTCTATTGCCTTGTCCATGCCAGGCTACCAGATGTAGCTGTGGGCTAGTGCCTTTATGTGCACAATGCCCCGGTGGCTGATGTGTAGCTCCTTGAGCACTTGCTGCTGCAGCTTGGGAGGAATGACAACTCTGTTTCCCCAGAGCAGGCAACCTTTGTGCACTGAGAGTTTGTGCTGCTGGGAGATGTACAGCTGAAACTCCTCAGCCATGCAGCCTACTGGCCACTTCCTCCACACCCAGTTCAGGATGTGGACCAGGTTTTGGTCCTTGGCCGAGTGTGCAGCAACATTGGAGGTGCAGAGAGGCAGCTGTGGCAGGTCCTCGAGCAGGAAGATGTGATGAGATGGATTGACAGCTGGATCAGGAAGTGGGAGGTGGCTGAGGGTGTCAGCATGGCCCACTGCCTTGTCTGGACGGTGCTGGAGCTTGTAGGAGTAAGCCAACAGGAAGACAGTCCATTGCAGCATCTGGGGAGACAGGATCTGTGGCGTCTGTCAGTCTGGCATGAAGATCTCCGGCAATGGCTTGTGGCCTGTTGTGATCTTGAAGCTCTGGCTGTACAGGTAGTCATGGAACTTCTTGACTCCTGCAGTGATGGCCAGCACTTCCTTGTCAATGTGGGTGTAGTTGCGTTCCGCAGATGACAGAGTTCTGGAGAAGTAGGTGATGGGGGCTTCCCTTCCATTGGGCACCCTGTGGCTTAGGATGGCCCCTATTCCATATGGCGAGGCATCGTAGGTGTGGACGAGGGGCTTCTTCTCATCAAAGTGGGTGAGGATGCTCTCCAATGACAAGAGTTCCTTTACAGCAGAAAATGCCGCAGCTTCTTTCAGGCCCCAGGCCCAGGGGACAGACAAGTCCAGGAGCCAATGCAGTAGCTCCACAATGAATGCCTTGTGTGGTAAAAAGGTGTGGTAAAAGTTCAGAAGGCCTAGGAAGGACTGTAACTCCTTCTTTGACTGGGGCACTGGTGCAGTGTGGATGGCCCATAACTTGGCTGGAGTTGGATGGATGTCCTTTGCATCCATGAGGAAGCCCAGGAACTCAACCCTAGGGACGCTGAACTGGTACTTCTCCTTCTTTACCTTCAGCCCCGCATTCTGCAGTTGGCAGATAATGACCCTCAGAGGCCCTGGCAATAAGGACGTCATCAAAATACGGAATGATGCCATGAAGCCCATAGAGGAGACCTTCCATGAGGCTCTGGAAGATCCTGGGGATGACATTGATGCCGAATTGCAGGCGTTTGACCTTGAGTGCACCCCTGTGCATTACAATCATCTGGGCCTCGGCAGTGGCATCATCTACTGGAAGCTGCTGGTATGCCTGGGCCAGATCAAGCTTGGTGAAGATCATCCTGCTGTTCAGTGAAGCTAGGAGGTGGCTCACAATGGACACCAGATAGGTATGTGGCTGCAGTGACTTGTTGACTGCGCACTTGTAGTCTGCACAGATCCGGACCACTACATTTGGTTTGAGCAGGGTGACTGGCTCTAAGACTCCCTGGGCAATGAGCCAGTCCAGCTCCTCATCGATCTTTGGCTTGAGAGTAAAGGGAACCTGGTGGGCTTTCAGGTGGATGGGCATCATGGCTGGGTCGAGGTTAAAGGAGATGGGTGGGCTGGTATACTTCCCCAGGGATCCATCGAAGACGGCGGGGAACTCCTCGGAGATGGGGAACTCCTCACAGATGGCCATGACATCAAATTGGCTGGTCCAGTGGACACCCATAATGTGCATGCCCAGCAGCTTGAACCATTCCAGGCCAAGCAAGCTTGGTTGGTGGCCTTGTGCTACCACCAATCGCAGGGGGCTGTTGAAGTCCTTTATGTGACCTGGAACATTCCGATGCCCAAGACTGGCACCTGGAGGCCCTGGAAGTCCTTCAGGATCATTTCGAACAGCTAGTGGCATTGCCTGTTCGACCTAGGACAGATGTGCTGGAATGTCTTTGTGGAGATGATGGACAGTGCAGACCTAGTGTCGACTTCCATCTCGCAGGGCACGTTCTGGACCTTGATCCTGGTGCATGTCAAGGGCTGCAGCATCAGGACAGGGATGCTGTAGGCAGGTGTGGTGGCATCGAGTGAGAGATTACGGCACTCTTCATGGCAGACAGAGGTCTTTCTTGCAACTGGTGGCGACCTGCGTCTCAACTGGAGATGCGAGCTTGGGCTAGGCAGAGCAGCAGGCGTGTGCGATGTGCCCTCTTATAACTCTTATAGAGTTATAGGATTATGGACATGGGAGTGACTTTCTCCCATCTCTCCTTCCTAATGGAGATTTCTTCTGTCTGGTAAACTGATATTCAGCCATGCCCTGATAGTCTTTTATTCTTTCTTGGAACTTCTTTTCCAGAGAGAGAGAGAGAGAGGGGGGGGGGAGAGAGATGTCTGTAAAAAATAAACACACATGTGGGGTTCATAGCCATGGTGTGAATATGCAGTTATGCGCACCTTGCTAACTGCAAAAAACGGAGAGAGAGAGAGAGAGAGAGAGAGAGAGAGAGAGAGATGTGTCAAGCCGGAAGGAAGGAACTTCCTTAAGAGTAGCAATCTACACTTCAAAGGGATAGCATGTCTTTCTCTCTTTCTGACTCTTTGGTAGCCTCCTCTGAACACTGAGGCTAAGAGACATTGCAAAGGCCTCCAGTTCCAACAGAGAGAGTGACTTTGAATATAGCAGAGGCAGGAAGAGAAATAGACAGCTGTGAGCAGGCTGAAGCCTCTTGGGTATACAGGATCTCTCTCTCTCTCTCTCTCTCTCTCTCTCTCTCTCTCATCATCTATCTATCTGCCGTGCGTAGTGCATTGACTGCCCTGTAGCCAAGGTTTAGGCGGCTTAGGCAGATGTGATGCTGGGGGCCTGCCACTAACCCCTATAGGGACCCATGTCAGAACTTTTGTATGCATGGACCAAACCCAAGAATTCTCACATGTGACTCCTCCATGTCCTGGGAACAAGGGGGTTTTCCTCACTTGTTCCTGTGGCAAGGATAGCTAGGCAGGGAGAATTCACCTCAGAAAGTGGTTAGTAAAACGAGCAAAAAAACCTCAAATGGATTATTTATTATTTCAAACATGTTTTGAGATTATCATCTTTCACTCTGATATACCATTATGCTACTTTTTATGTAAACATTATACAAAATCTTCAGAATTATGGTGAGCAATTTGGCAAAGTTGGGGCACAGACCAGTTGTATGTTCTATTGAATTCTGATAAAAGATGAACCCTGGAAAGCAATTGTTGTCATTCGACTGTGGGCTTATTGAAAAGTGTTGGCTGCTACTGGGTTACCTGGTACCATCTTGGCTATGCAAGAGGCTAGTCGACTTTGCCTTCACAGAATTACTTTTGTGCATGATCTGCTTTTATGTAATATGGGCATATAAATATAAAAGTATAAGGTGTGCATTTTAGGTGTATTTATTAAATAAGAAAACATTACAGATTCAAGGTGCCAGTCTTTTTTTTCTGAGGTGCTTTGACAAACATTCCATATTTTCAGTTTGAAACCAAGCATCACATAACATTGAAGACAAAGAATCACAGAAGACTGAATCCCACCGAATTTTTGGCAAAATATATTTGACTTTTCACCCCAGATGGGACTCGAACCCACAATCCCTGGCTTAGGAGGCCAGTGCCTTATCCATTAGGCCACTGGGGCTTCAACTGGGAGAGCTTTGTCTTATTGGATTCTTATATTAAATCTCTCTTTCTACTCCGTTGATTTGAAATTCATCGTTCTTTGGTGAAGTTTTGCTCTGTTCTAGTCTTCAAGAAAAACAGGACACTTGAACAAACGAAATGTTGTGTTCAGCACTCTGATCTGAAATTTCCACAAGGTCAACCACGTCAACTTCTGCGGGAACTATGGTTTCCCTTTCCACTGTACATGTTCAAACTCAAAGCTGTATGCCTCCTCCCCCTCTCCCCACTATCCATTTAAACGTGCTGCCAACGCTTTTAGTGATGTAAGTACGGACAGTTCTATTTACCTGGACTACAATCTATACGGGAATAAAAATGTGCTAATTTTTAAAGCGCCACTGGACTCTTGTTTATTGTTGTTGTAACAGACTAACTCTGGTAACCCTCTGGAATTAATCTTGATGGACAGAACAGGCATAACGTCGGAAACGGCTACCAGTCCTTTGTTAATCTCTTTCTCGTTCCTCGTGAACGATTGCTCAGACCCGAGATCGTCCCTCTCCGTTTGTGCCTACAAAACGAAACGAACATTATGAGCTCAAAGAGAACGTACAAACGGCACGCATGCGCACCAACAACAAACTCCTGCCGTTTTCTTGTCGGTTTGGGGGTACTGACATTAGATTTCAAGATATTTTGGAACAGGCCAGTAGTAGGTTAACAACAGCGGTAAAATATATCGACCACGAAGGGACTCGAACCCTCAATCTTCTGATCCGAAGTCAGACGCCTTATCCATTAGGCCACGCGGTCACTGGCAAGAAGAGGGCACTATTGGTAACCAGAAGGTATAAAATAGAAGCTTACAATAGCCTTTCACAGCGAGATTTTTAAGGTGGGTTATGAAACCGGCGTTGTTTTGTCGTTTTCCGGGTTTCGCTGATTAGATTGGATCCGCACCGATTAACGAGCGTTTCCTTGTTGTTCCTGCTTGCTGCGGTTGTTAGTCATTTGAGCGGAAATCTCTTACTTGTCTTCCATGTTTCTTTTAAAAGTTCGCTAACATCTACAAAGAAGGCTAGAAAAAGATGCTTTGTTTTCAAGTCTGTCTCCTTTTAGAAATTCATCACTGTACTTATACAGTGATTCTCTTCGGACATTTTTGTTGTTGTCTGCATATTACGTCATGTCAACTAAACCACCCATATGATCCTGGAATTAGCCTTTAATTGTATCTGAACATGTGCTGAGTGCAGCCGACTAATCCCTCCTGAGCGGAGGAAGTCCATATTGGAGACTGAGCCTTCAAGGTAGACTTGAGCGTTGTAACTCTTCTCTTTTCATCATTTAGACGATCGAAAGACAGACATTTTAAAATAACTAGGTGGTCTAATAACAGGCAGCGTTTGCTGAGTGCTGTGTCCTTCCTCAAGGGAACACATAACAAAAGAAAACATTCAGATGGGTAGCCGTGTTGGTCTGAAGCAACATAACAAAGTTTGAGTCCAGTGGCACCTCTAAGACCAACAAAGTTTAATTCTGGGTATAAGCTTTCGTGTGTATGCACACTTGATATCCGAAGAAGTGTGCATGCACATGAAATCTTATACCCAGAATTAAATTTTGTTGTTCTTAAAGGTGCCATTGGACTAAAAAAAACCATGTGTTAGTATAGACAAATAGATGATTTTGCATATAGAAAGAATATACTACTAGAGAGTTGAGTGAGAATGTCAGCCAAATTTTTGGTAAAGGTCTGGTGACATCATGGATAATACAGTAAACTTTTAAACTAAGAATTGTGGATTTGAGTCTCATCTACGGTGAAATGTGCTTCCCCCCCACATGATGTGGATTCATATTTCAAGCTTTCTGAAGATAGCTCTGTTTATTCTACATACTTAATGGCTGCTTTTTCATTTAAACATTCAATCCTTTTACTGTACTTCAGTAAATGAAGACATGTAGATCGTTTATGGATCTAATTGACCAGCTTTCAAACATTTTAATCTCCTATCACTCACTACATTTTTGCTTGTAGAAAGAAAAAGAAAAAACCAGAAAACATTTCTAAGATTATATAGTGCAAATAGAACTGGGTGCCTCAGCTTCTTTCTGCAGGTGTGATCTAGAGCTGAAAACTTTTCCAGTGGCTTTTAGATGTTTTGGAAGTTCTAAGCTCATAGCTCCTGGGATGTTTAAAAAGTGAACAAACTAAAGTAGTTAGCTCCAATAAAATGTATAAACTGTGCCTCATATATTGTTATTAGTTTTACGTATATTTGTTATTGTCAAGTCACAGCTGATTTATGGTAACTCTATAGGGTTTTCAAGGCAAGAGCTGTTCAGAGGTGGTTTGCCATTTCCTGGCTTTAGCATGAGCAACACTGTTATTTCTTGCTGGTTTCCCATACCAGCCACTGACCAGGACCAAACCAGTTTAAATTTCAAGATATGACAGGATCAGGCTAGCTTGACCTATTCAGTTCATGACACTTATACGTTTCATTAATCCTAGTTTACCTCACCACATTGGCAGGGCTGCTGAGAGTCACCATCCCCCTTCCCCCCGACAAAGATTCCATTTTCTTCCTCTCCATATGACTGATCCAAACCAAATATCATAACAAAGCAAGGGACTTTGCTGGCTGTAACCATGCATGTATAATAATTTTTAAAACCTGCATGCCCATTTGTCTGTCCATTTGCAGCAGGCATAACTCAAAGAATAAATCTAGGAATCTCAAAATTGGCCACCAGGTTCAGGTTGATTGTGGGAGTTCCAGGGCCAAAAAAATTGAAAGGAATTGGAATATTCTGGCCCAGGTTAAAGCCAGACCCCACACACACACCCCATTTGCAATGGAAGCTAAACTAAGTTCAAACTTCTGTTCCCCATTTATTACCACCAAGGCCTAGTAACATTCTGTTATTATGCATGTAAAGGGTGGAGGGGGGGTAGCATCCTTTTACTACTTTGGTAGATTATTGGGAAATATTAACTCCCTCTTCTGTTCATATATTAACAAAGGTTTGCTGCTATACTGCTATTAAACAGGTTGAATGAGGAGTTTAGACCAAGACTGAAAAATAAAGGAGGGAGGGGAAGGGCGGAGGAAAAATTAGAAGTGAGGACAGAGGACTGGCAGTTCATGAAAGGAAGAGAACAAAATGAAGGAGGAGGAAAGCATGGAGTTAAACAGAGGAATTAAGGAAAAGTCGATGAAAGTTTTTTTTAAAAAAAATTGCTACCACACACTTACAGGTTTTCCCTTTGCAAGACTGGCTGTGCAGACAAAACTGTGGAGCTGGGTGTAACTAAAGGAGGAGGGAAACCTTAGACTGCTGGAGATAACAGCTTTATTAGGAGGCTGCATTCTGGCAATAACTGTAGCTTGTCCTGGCTCGGCTTGCCTTCCTGCAGTGCTGGCTTGGCTGATGTGATGGGTTTAGCAGGATCTGAGAAGCAAAGGTTTCCCCCGCGACAGTAAAGGTTGCAGAAAGGCCCAACCAGTAAATTCAGAACAAATCCTGCTTATTTGCTGAACCTCTTGGTGGCTGCAGTGCAGATCTGTATTAGAGTTAGGAAAAAAGTAAATGCATTCAGCTGGATGCAGCATGATGCCAGTGGCTTCAGGGGGCCTCCAGCTGACCTGTGCCCCAGGAATTTTGTCCTCTCAGTCCCCTCCTGTTTCAGTAGCCCTGAACAGTGGCTCATAAGAACACAGGAAGAGTCTGCTGGATTATATCAGTGGTCCATCTAGCCCAGCATACTGATTCACACAGCAGCCAACTTCTTGCCCTGGAGGACCAAACAAAGAGGGCACAGACGCTGAGGGTTTCTCAGGCTGCTGCCTCCCAAACCCGGTATTATGGTTGCCACCTCCAAGTTGGGAAATTCCTGGAGATTTGGGGATGGAACTTGGAGAAAGTGGAGTCTGGGGAGGGCCCTCAGCAGAGTATAATGCCACATAGTTCACCTTTCAAAGAAGCCATTTTCTCCAATGAAACTGATCTCTGTAGGCTGGAGATTAGTCATACTGCTGGGAGATCTCCAGGTTCCACCAGGAGGTTGGCAACCCTAACTGGTATAGTTTTTCTGTATTTGTATATGGGGACTCCCTTTAGTCACCATGTCTAGTAGCCATTTATGGACTATCTTCCATGAATCTGTCTAACCCCCCTTTTAAAGATATCTCTGCTTGTGGTCATTAATATGGTTGTTGAGTTGTTAACCATACAGGCATATTTTGAGGCTTGATGGTACCTTTCCAGATTTGAGGTATGCTCTCAATTGTTGTGGGTTAAATTGTTTACAGGCATCATGGAAATATTTGATTCTTGAATTTCCATTTTAACTTTCTTCTGACTAGCAAAGTTCTCACTTCTGAAATTAAAAGTAATTGCTTCAGACTTTGGGAGCAACTTTCCATTAACATGAATGCTGAACCTAATATTGTGGTCACTGTTCTCAATCAGTGCAACAATATTTATATATCATACCAGGTCTTAAGCTCCACTCAGAAACAACTCCAGAATAACTACACCTTTAGTTGGCACTGTGACCAACTGCTCCAATGCAATCATTTATGACATCTAGAAAGCTTGTTTCTACACTATGACTTGAGCACGTATTTTCCCAATATATGTAATGGCAGTTGAAGTCATTCATATTACAACTTTCTTCCCTTCGCCCACCTCTCCATTGTAAGATCTGCAGCCTAGTTTTGATCACAGTGGTAATAGTACACCACTTTTAAGTAACCCTTAGGGCCTAGTATCTCTATCCATCGTGATTACATGGAGGAGTTTCTTCCGCTAATGCTTTCTAGTTTATTTGACTCTATGTTGTCTTTGATAGACAGAGCAACAACACCCCCAACACATGCCTCCCTGTCCTGTCTATAGACCTTATATTCAGGAATAAGTGGTCCTTTCATTTTCCCCATTCTACCAGGATTCTGAAATGCCCACTGTATTTAAATTGTCATTTAGCACCAAGCATTCCAGCTCCCTGATCTTGACTCAAGACTTCTAGCCTTGGAATACAGGCACCTGTATCTCATTTTACCAAGGCTCACACAATGGCTACACACAGTATTTTACAGCACCACAACCCCCATGTTTCTGGAACGTCAACTTCCACACTGAATAGTCGAAGACTATTTACTAAAAAATAAGCTCTATTTAGTTGTAGTAGGTGTAAGACAGCTAAAGTCTTCACACTTGGTGCTCCCTCCTATTCACCAGCATTATTGAAATTCGCCCTTTAATTGCTTATTGCCTCTTTGCATCCACAGCAACCCTACCACTTGCTTGAGTTCCCCAGAACTTGATGATCAGTAAACATAGTATGTCTTCCCTCTCCTTCATCTTTGCTTTTATTGAGCATCTAGCCAGAAGAGAACTGGGGAACTCAAAAGCTTGCTCTTTACTTTGTGAATTGATGTTTGCTAATTTTGCATAATTTAGGGTTTCTTCTCGTCACTAGAATGGCCAAGTTACCCAGAACTCTTAAACCTCTCCTCCAACTGCACAAAACTGCCAGGTTCTTATAGGTCTGTAGCTCACTGCAATGGCTATTGTTGGCATCATCTGGCTTTTACTGTACTGTCCTATACCTTGCAATTCAACATTCTGCACTGCTTACCCAGTATCTTGCATTAGTTTGCTATTCTCACTGTTGTTCAGTGTCATTGAAGTTTGTATTCCTAGCTCTATCACATTGTTCATTAGAAGTCTTAATGCTGTTTACTTTTTTCATTACTCTGTGAGCTGCCTTGAGGCTGTACATAAAAGCCTTAATTGTTACCTAGCACTGCTGAAACCTTTCAAACCTATTGTCACAACCGTTAAGGACTAGACACACATATTTTAAAAAGTGAATTAAAAAGGCTGGCCTCAAGATGGGAGATTATGCAATTGTCAACCCTGTTGTTTTTCTTGCAGGCTGATACTGCTTACAGAAGGCAAACAGCAATAATGCACTGAAGTCCCTGAGAGCCTGTCAACCTCTATCTGCCAATGAACGCCCAAAATTGGTCCCCTTCTTATTTGGCAGTATTCACCATGTACTGTGGAATAAAAAAGTCTCAATTACCTGCCTTGTTGTCAGACCCCCCCCCCCCTTTATGCCAGCATAGCTGACACTTGTTTTGGTGACTACTGTCACCTAATAACTAGACAGCTTTGTGCATAATTACCCTTTCATTAGAGATGCTTCTGGCTTTTCATATTTCTTTTTCCAACATGGCATATATTCATGTTGGAAAAGCACACTGCATTGAATGGAAGAGAGGCTATTTCCCTTTGTATACATGTATTAGGAAGGCATTATCTCATTCTTGCATACTGCATTTTTGGAGCAGTATGTGAGGCTCGGCTGTCACTGAAAACATGTGGAGAAGGAACATACAAGGACCATAGGATTCAATTTCAGCAAGTCGTGAGTAAACCGTTCAAGTTGGCAAACATCTTCCCTAAAAAAACTGGTTGTGTCACTGTCAACTTAAGAAAGAGTGACTTTCCTTATGGAGGCAGATACACAAAAAGTGCACAAAAGAAATTAAGATAACAGAACAGACAGCAAGCACAAAATGCACTGTGAACAGAAGGCTAAGAATATCTGAGTTAAGCAGGTGAAATTTAATCACTGTCAGAGATGTTATGTCACTGTGGTAGAGTTCAGATTGCCTCTTTGTATTCCAAGAGCAATATTAAAAGTTTTATTGAAGATAACTGTCCATTACATTAAAAACAAAAAGCAGCTGTGTTGCATGTTTTGCTTCTACATAAAGAACTAGTTAAAGTGGTTTGATCTCTTCAAGAAACAGAGGAAAGTGAGCCAGCTTCTCTTTTCCAAATTCATTCAGTCAAAGTCCACACGCCTGCTCTCCTTTAGAGTGATTTTTTTTTTGTCGGAGACGTTCATGGTCCATTTTTTCCACCCATTCTGGTCAAAGTCCACACGCCTGCTCTCCTTTAAAGTAGAGTGAATTTTTTTTTGTCGGAGACGTTCACGGTTCATTTTTTCCACCCTAGGGCCAAAGAAAGAGGCAACAACAAACTTAATCCAAAATTATTTTATAGATGTTTTCAAATGATTGTATTAAAAGGTGCTAGGACATAAGACTAATATTTCAAATAAACTATTATAAACCCAAGTTATATCTGATTTGCAGAATCTATAGCAGCTGTGCTCTCTAAAATAAGGTAAACAAAACCAGTGGTAACTTAAAGACTAACAACATTTACTTCAATATCAGCTTTCATGAGTCACAGCTTTTTTCTTCAGATAGGTATGTGAAGGAAAAGTATACTAGGAATTCTTCTTAAGGGGAAGGTTATCTGGGATGGGGGAGACTGAGTAAAGCCATAAATCTTTCAACTGTAAATTCTCAAATGTAAGGAGGAAATAAAAGTTAGAAAGGATACAAATATAATAAATCAACAAAATTAGCAGTTATTCATAATGGATGAGAGGTCAGAGGTTAAAATGGATAATCTATGTATCCTATTTCAATTGCTAATTCTGTTGATTTATGACAGGATTTATACCTACTGCCTTTCCCCCTCCCTTTTCCCCTTATGTTGAGAATTAACACTTGAAAGATTCATGCTGGAATTTTCACCACGCCCCTCTGCATTCGTGTCCCCCCCAATAATTTTCCCCAGTATGATTTTATGTCTTCTTTGAAGAAGTGGACTGTCTCATATTGTAATAAATGTTAATATTTTTGTTTTTTGTTTTATTTTGCTATGACAGACTAACCTTGGAAGACCAAGGGTAAAAGGAGTAGTGAAGTATGATAGGGAAATGTCTGAGAAGCTAAATGCATTTTTTGCCTCTGTCTTCACTGTGGAAGATGAGAAGTGCTTGCCCACTCCAGAACCACTGATTTCGGCAGGGGTGCTGAAAGACCTGAGTCAGATTGAGGTGACGAGAGAGGAGGTCCTACAACTGATAGACAACTTAAAAACTGATAAATCACCAGGCCCAGATGGCATACAAATGTGAACTTGTGGATTTCCTGACAAAAATATGTAATCTTTAATTAAAAACTGCCTCCATTCCTGAGGACTGGAGGGTAGCTAATGTCACTCCCATCTTTAAAAAGGGTTCCAGAGGAGATCCAGGATTACAGGCCAGTCAGTTTGACGTCGATACCGGGTAAGTTGGTGGAAACCGTTATTAAGGAAAGTATTAGTAGGCACATTGATGAACAAAAACTCTTGAAGAAGACTCAGCATGGGTTCTGTAAGGGAAGATCTTGTCTCACTAACCTGTTAGCGTTTTTTGAGGGAGTGAACAAACAAACATGTGGACAAGGGGGACCCAATAGATGTTGTTTGGCTTGACTTCCAGAAAGCTTTTCATGAAGTTCCTCATAAAAAACGTCCTAAGTAAGCTCACAGTCACGGAACAAAAGGACAAGTTCTCTTGTGGATCAAAAACTGGCTAATTAAGAGGAAACAGAGAGCAAGTATAAATGGGAAATTTCGCAGTGGAGGGTGGTAAGCAGTGGGGTACCACAGGGATCAGTACTGGGCCCAATGCTTTTTAACTTGTTTATTAATGATTTGGAGTTGGGAGTAAGCAGTGAAGTGGCTAAATTTGGGGTTGACATGAAGTTGTTCAGGGTGGTGAGAACCAGGGAGGATTGTGAGGCACTCCAAAGGGATCTGTTGAGGATGGGCAAGTGGGCGTCAACATGGCAAATGGGGTTAATTGTGGCCAAGTGCAAAGTGATGCACAGTAGAGCCAAAAATCCTAACTATAAATACACACTGATGGAGTCCGAACTGGCAGAGACTGACCAAGAGAGAGATCTTGGAGTCGTAGTAGATAACTCAATGAAAATATCTAAGTGTGCAACTGCAATAAAAAGGCCAACACTATGCTGGGGATTATTAGGAAGTGAATTGAAAACAAATCAGCCTGTATCATAATGCCCCTGAATAAATCAATGGTGCGACCTGATTTGGAATACTGTGTACAGTGCTGGTCACCACACCTCAAAAAGGATATTATAACATTGGAAAACGTGCAGAAAAGGGCAACTAGAATGATAAAAGAGTTGGAACACTTTCCCTATGAAGAAAGGTTAAAACACTCGGGGCTCTTTAGCTTGGAGAAACGACAGTTGAGGGGGTGACATGATTGAGGTTTCTAAGATTATGCATGGGATAGAGCAGGCTGAGAAAGAAGTACTTTTCTCCCTTTCTCACAATACAAGAACTCGTGGGCATTCAATGAAACTGCTGAGCAGTTGGGTTAGAACGGATAAAAGGAAGTACTTCTTCACCCAAAGAGTGATGAACACATGGAATTCACTGCCACCTCCTGATGGCACCTGGTCTTTTTGGCCACTGTGTGACAGAGTGTTGGACTAGATGGGCCATTGGCCTGATCCAACATTGGCTTCTCTTATGTTCTTATGTTTATGTTCTAACCTGGCTACCCCTTTAAAATAAGACACATATTATGCTTTACAGGAGAGTGATATGCAAAGAAAATGATCATCTTTCTAAATAAACTAAATATGCATGCCAATCTAGAGGTCTACATGGAGTCCAATGCACAGAATGCTCTCTAGTACACAAGACAGCCCATTCATTTCAATGGATGGAAGTGACTAGTGCTCACAGATCAGTTTCTTCTATCACAGTGCAGAGAAAAGTCATCAGTAGTCTAATTCTAAGGTAGAATAGTACTGTCAATCCCAGACTGCAAATGGAGGCTGAGAAACAGTGACTTGCTTAAGCCACAGAGTAAGTTCATGCTTAGCCACTGTAATACATTTTGACAGACCATGCATGCTTCCTCTCTGTGTTGAAGAAAAGGGACTAAGAGGGCCTACAGGGACAGCTGGACTCAAGAAAAGAGTTCAGGTCTGGAACTGATAGCCTACATTTAGACTCATCAGTGGATTAAAAACATGTTTTGA
>NW_015165830.1:910221-924184 GCF_001447785.1 Gekko japonicus
GGTTAAAAAAAATGACACAGTGGGATGTTTTCTTTGTTTAATGTACTACATTTGGATTCACTGATGACCTTCCCTGCCCTAATTAGGAAATATGATTTTTGAGATGCATGCTGGAGACCAGATACTCCTGTGCTTGGCTAATATTTGGTTCAGGAGATTCCACCCAGCTGTGTAAGTAATCCTTAACATGATATTAGCAGGCAGCTGCTGATGCAAACTGATGAAGTATTAAGGAAACTGTGGACTCTTATACCTGCCTCTGATGATCTGTGCATCTATTCTGGATACAACTTGAGGATTCTCAGTGGCTTCTGCAATCAGGTCTCTGAGTTTTTGCAAGCAATCTGCCAAATTCCTCATCTGATAGCGGCTCACTTCAGAGGTAATAATCAGCTCCCCAGATTTGCTGATCTTTTTCTTGTGCTGAGGAAAAATAAACATATTTTCCTATGGACAACATAATGATCAACTCTGAAAATGTGCATTTTTGAAAGAAACTGACAGAAAAGACAGACAGAGTTGCAATGGTCAGCAACCTGATTGTTCAATTTTATAGGAAAAAATAGTCTGGTTGTGAACTTAGCTATTAACACTGGCTTTCCTTTTTGCAGAAACTGAATCTGCAGAATTCACAAGGAAACTGGGGGGGGGGGGTGTAATTGGAAGGAGAGTATATCCCTCCCCACACCCTAAATGAGATCTCAAGGTACCTTTATTTTATTCTGTGCTACAGAAAACTAGAACACTAAAACAATAACTTGATGGGTTAAATGGTATGTGAAACATCTGGAAAAACATATGCCACAGAGTACATTTAAGGAGCACATAATACAGCAGCCTTGATGCAATTGAACGGTTCTGGGTCTGGTCAACGTCCAGATGGGAGACCCAGAGATCCTATGTAAACTACCTTGAGAAGAAAGGTAGGGAAGAAAGATGGAATCCAAATGTAATCAATCAATAAAAGGAAAAGGTGAACAATGAAATCTACCATCACTGCCATTTTCTGTCGCACATCTTCTGTAATCCAGTCTGCGGATGCCAAATGGAATCGGACCTCTGCTTTTGTATTCACTGTGATTGAAAAGTAAACATCAAAATAAATTACTCCTAGAAACAGATTTTAGAAGTCATAGGTCTTACCCAAAATTGTAGTTCAGAGCTTCATGTTCACTTAATGTCATTATTACCATAAACTGATCTGATTAACAAGCATCATGTTTTTGTAATTTGAACCTGTGCTTTGCAGGGCATTTTCAGAAAGCAATTGCTGTCATGGTAGAAAGTATTAACAACTCCATATAGCAACAGTTCCAATCCTATGTACTGTTATTCTAAAGAAAGTAGTTGCCAACAACCTGCAGAAACCTTTAATAGGAACTCAACATACGTCAACCATATGGTTGTCTGAAAAGCAATAAAGTCGTGTGTGTGTGTGTGTGTGTGTGTATATATATATATATATATATAAAAATAGGAACTCAACATATGGAAATGGGCAGATGAAACTTTTCATAGCATGGAGATAAATAACACCATCTGGTAAATAGCAGCCATTACACCTCTATTAAAGGGACACAACATTTTCTCCAGGCTGTTGGCAATATCAGAAGTAAGTCCCAGGGTACGGGTGGAAGGCACATGACATAGCAAGTCAGCTAAGCAGGACTGAATCAGTGCCTGCATAGGACCACTTTAGTACTTGTGTATGCTTCATTTGGATCCATGATGGAGGAAAGGCATTTTATTAAAATGTCTGTGTCCTGCCCTTCCTTGTGGCTCAAGGCGGCTTACAAGTCACAATTAAAACATTACAATCAACAAAACAAAATAAAACCAGATACCTCCCCCTAAAACATACCTGCAATTTATACCCCATTAAAAGCCCAGACCAAAAAAAAATGGTCTAAAGACAGTGTTGTCCTCACATCCCCAGGTAGCCTGTTCCACAAAGAGGCAGCAACAATGGAACATGCATGGGCTGGGAACAGCCAAAGAACTGCAGTTGGTTTAGAGGGACATATGAGAGGAGACTCATTTAAATACATAGGATCTAGACTGTAAACAGCTTTAAAAGGTCATAACCAGCACTGTAAATTGGCCTCAGAAATAAATTGGCAGCCAATGTAGCTGCTTTAAGATAAGCAAGATATATGTTCCAATCAGCTAGCACCTGACAATAACAGGGCTGCTGCATTCTTGAAAGACATTGTTCTCTCCACTTCTGATAGAGTTCAATTGACCCTTGCAGGCTCACTTAAAAGCCTTGAGGTCATACTGGATCCGGCTTTATTACTGGAGAAGCAAGTTAATGCAGCTGCAAAAAAGGCTTTTTAACAACTCAGCCTAGCCCATAAGATACACCTGACCTGGCCCCATGGATCCATGCCACAATAACATTGAAACTTGACTACTGTGATGCACTGTACATTGGTCTCCCCTCAAAACCAACTCGGAAATTCCAACTAGTCCAGAATGCCATGGCTCAGTTATTATCTGGAGCTAGACATATTATTCCCATTCTGCAGATGCTCCATTGGCTGCCCACCTATCACCAGGCTCAATTTAAGGTACTAGCTATTACACAAAGGCCTGCATGGTCTTGGTCCCTTTTATTTGCAGCACCGCCTGTCTCCCTATTCTCCATCATGACAACTTCACTCAAGTCAGCAGGAGTAACAGCAGGTGCCAATCTGCAAATGGGCAGAATCAACAACTGCCCATACACATGCTTGTGGCTCCTGCCTGGTGGAATAATTTGCCTGAGGAGGTCAGGAAAACTCCCACTCTCCTGGCTTTCTGCAAACTATGCAAAACTGAACTATTCAAGACATCTTTTCTGTGCAGGCAATAGGGTTGCAATGTACAAAATGGTTTTACAAACTTGCTTAGATAAATGATTAGGGACTGTGGGGTCTATAATGCTGCGCATAGCTTATGGTAAGTAGGATCCTATTTATGTAATTTCCGTACTGCTTAATGTGTCAATTAATACTTATGCTATGCTTCAGTTCTTTCTGGTGGTTCCAGTCTTCTAATATCCTAATAAATTAGTTACTGAATGACCCATTTTATTGGTTGTACTGACTCACTATGTGTCGTCCCTATGAGATAGGCAGACAATGAATAACATAAATAAATTTTAAAAATCTGAACCAGCTGCAGTCTGTAGGTTGTCTTCAACAGCAGCCTAACATGCTGGGCTAGCCAAGGAATTTCTGAGCCCTAGGTGGGCCACCTCAAGCCACTGGCAGGCCAGATGGCTGGACTCACTTGTCTGCTGATGCTGTGGATGGAAGTGGGGAGGAACTGTAGCAAAATTCAGAAGTGACGCCACTTCAGGGGTTTTCCAGTTCCCAACCCTCACTTTCTCCCATTACACCAGAAGGCAAATGTGCCAGCATGGCAGCACTGGGACCGGGGGCATCCCTGGTGCCCCAGCCAGGCCAACTGTGCTCACCTGACAATAAACAAACCATCCAGTTATTTTTTTAATGCTTCAGAAATTCATATGTTGTTGATCTGTAGTATTCAGGTTTATCAAGTTTGATTTAAACAGGGTTAAATTAGACCTTTCGTATAGTAGAATGAACAATGAAAGTGAAACTAATCTAGATAGGGGAGAAACACTTCCTGTTATATGAATTTTTATTCAGAAATACCAGTGAATTCATGGAGCTTACATCCAAGTCAGTATGCATAAAACTGTAGTGTTAGATACACAGTCTGGCACTGACTGCTTTTCCTGTTTATGTTGTTAATATCTGTACCTTTGTTAACATTCTGGCCACCCGGGCCACTACTCCGGCAATAAGATACAGATAAGCGATCTAGAAGACAGAAAGGAAAAAAAGAAAAATCACTGATTAGCAACACAGCAAAAGTAATTATCAAAACATATTTGTTCATGTTTTCTTGTATATAAAGAGGAAAAGAACATAATTTTATAGTAATATAGGTATCTGAAAAGCTAGGAATGGAATTGAGACGATTTCTTGAAGCAAGACAGTGAACCCCACGGATACAGTCCTTTGAGAGAACATTTTTCTTGTCCTGCAGAGGTAGGCCTCCATTTCTACTGGTACCATACTCCTCTACTTTAAGGCTTGCAGCCACTGAACACTTGAAGTCAGACAGAATATATGCACTCTGACTTTCTAGAATACTGTGACTGTAACACTTTCCAAGCCCATCTACAATCCAAACCAGATTTGATGGAAAGTCAGAAACAGAGACTTATTTTCAACCCCAAGCAGAATGCTTAAGATTGCATTAATTGCTTGTAGTACACTCCCACCCATTTTATCAAAATATCAAGTAAACATTCTACTTAGATTCTAAAGAAAACGCATTTCAGTGCAGAGTTAATGCATAATGCATTTCAAATTGCAGAAATCATGGAGCAATTTCCCCCCTCAGTAACTAACAAGGGACCTTAAGTATGTCTTGGAACAAGAGACAGGAAATGAAATTTCAGTTTCTACAAGATTAAGATAGGGACTCTGTCCACTAGCAGTAGGGACTCCAGTAGTTTGGCCATCTGTGAAACTTAATGAAACAGATATCATGACATGAAGAGCTGAGATAACAGGCAATACAATAGTTGAACATTTTAAAAAAATAATGTTTATTTAAGTAGATAACTATTTGGTAGATGAAACATGAAGGTGGTACTTTGTAGCAACATTTTAATTTGTAAACTGAAACTTAAAATAGGTTTCCTAAGTCATGAGTTTCTACTGGTAACATATAAGTTTAAATCCATCAGATGGAACAATTTCTGCTCACAGAACATGCCTTTTTCATCTCCACACTCCTACTGCAGCCCCAAATGCTCCCTAAAATACTCTTCCTGAGGTTTGCCCCCCAGGAACAGTTCTGCGGACTGCAAGATGTGTGTATGTGAAAAAGTCACATTCTGCTGGCTGAAATCATTCCAACCAAGGAAATGTTCCAGTGTGTCTAAGCTTGTGTGTTACCGGTGTCTCTAAGTCATATAATACAAACCAATATTTACTGATGGTTTAAAATTTTTTTAAAACAGAGAGCCAGTTTGGTGTAGTGGTTAAGTGTGCGGACTCTAATCTGGGAGAACTGGGTTTGATTCCCCACTCCTCCACTTGCACCTGGCTGGATGACCTTGGGCAAGCCATAACTCTGGCACAGCTGTTCTTGAAAAAGAGCAGTTTCTGTCAAGAGCTCTCTCAGCCCCACCTACCTCGCAGGGTGTCTGTTGTGGGGAGGAGAAGGGAAAGGAGTTTGTAAACCACTCTAAGACACCTTTGGGTAGTGAAGGGCGGGGTATAAATCCAATCTCTTCTCTTTATCTGCAGTTTGTGTAACAGTAACTGAATCTTCTATTAAATAGCTTAGCTGATTTACAAGAAAGTAAAATGGATGGGCTGATTTTAGAAAAAGGGAAGTCTACCTCAGATGTTCTGAACTCACCTACAGGAATATCAGGCACACACTTTTTTTTAAAATCCTGCATAAAACAGAGACACATGTAGTTAAGCAAAACTACTTGATATTACAAAATACACAATTGTATCTATAAACAGAAAACTAAGCAACAATGGGATTTTAAAAAAATGTTATAAGCATGCAGGTAAGGTATTTTGATTTTAGTTTGCACACCTAGGCCTATAGTCATTTAACAGGTATCATTAAATGGAAATTTATAAAAGGTTATGAGCATAATGTTATAGTATGCATTGAACAATACTATTAGTGTTCCTTAAGTGTATTTATAGGTGGGATGCTGGAAACAGTGACTTAACCCTTTATTTTGGAAGCTGTACTCATCAACCTTGATCTAAACCTCCTCTCTGTCTACTGAGGTACTATTCCACCCATCCAGTTGCAACACCCCCGACCCGACATACATTCCAGCAAGCGCTACTCTTTCTGCCTGATCGGCCACACTCTCTCACTCTTCTCTCCATCCCCCACCCCCACGCCTCAAACCACTACCGTGTTGCTGTTGCTGCCGTCGTCCCCGCCTTTTTGTTGCTGCCCGTAGAGTTTGTCGAGACAGTATTCGCTCTGGAAATCAGAACTGGAAGCAGGAAGAGCGAAGGCTCGGCGAAGGACGTTCCGGCCTGCTCCTAAAGTCAACATCTGCGGAACCTGCCTTTGCCACAGATAGTGCAAGACGCACGCCGCCATCTTGGAGGGCTAGTTGCGTTTCCCAAAGGTCTCCGGCTGCAGAACTATATACGCGTTACTGGCGTTCCGGGTCAAACATCGTTTTCCGACTTCTGTTTCCGAGGGCTACAAATGTTCATCTGATTCTGCGAAAAAAAGATTCAGAAGCCGAACCGCATGATTTTGGACCGACATTATGACTCTTATGACCGTTTAAATTCAGATTCTTTTTAAAAATTAGCAAAACCCTCAATTCAATTCAAAATCCTGACTATCCTAAGAAAGAATTATGCGAGGTTCTGACCACAACGGAACAAATGGTTTTACCGTCCTTCCGAACTGCCAGCCTAAATTAAGGCGCCTTTCCCAGCATTTCCTAACCTCGGCATGCACAAAGCTTCACTACCCACGGCTTCCAACGTAAGCGTGGTTGCTACGACAACCGAAACCGCACCAAAGCTCTCCTGGGGTAAGGAAATATCGCGAAAGTTGCACGAGTCCCCGGGTTCTCGCAATACTGGGAAGGGGGCGTGTAAGGAGGGTTTGGATCTGCTAGCAGTGTTCCGTCTAAGCTGAGTTAGTGTGAGCTAGCTCACCGTTTTTTAGCCTCCGGCTCACACATTTTTGTCTTAGCTCAGGGAGGAGGGCTCCAGAGCAAACTAATTGATGCAGTGGCCAAATTGCTCGCTCACAACTTCAATGCCAGTAACTCACAGAGTAGAAATTTTGCTCAGGAGACTGTACAGCTAAGAGGGAACATTGTCTGCTAGGACGAATAATTCCCAGAAATCTCTTCATGGGGTGGTCGAGGTCATGGTAGGAATGCACTCCCCTTATTTTGGGTTTCTTAGTGCAGGGGTTTGGCTTGGGCATTGAATTGGGGGGGGGGGGGGGGCGACCCCCCCCCTTTTTTTTTTTACAAAAATCCTTATCATTTATGTTACATTTTGGAACTGGGACATAACTACATATTCAAAATACCATCTGAGCAATCAGATATTAAGCAAGTTCATATGAACCAGTGTTCTAGAACCCACATTGTGAGAAGTTAAATGACCTAATAAAGGAAACCAGTTTTCTACAAATTTTGAGTACATTTCCATCATGGATGAGTGTGGCTAAGTTGGGCCAGCAGCACTTGCTACTACACCTGACAGACACTGGACTGTCTGGTGTTGGGGGGGATTGTATTTAAAGGCATCGCAGAGGCTGGGCCAGCAGTAAGGATAAGGCAATTCTGCTGAGCAAACCTCCTCGGCAGCTGTAAGCATCCCACTTCCTTTCCTACACCTGACAGGCAGCTGCCTATCCAGTGTAGGAGGGGGAGGAATATTAGAAGCCACTGTGGAGGCGGGGCTGGCAGGATCACTAAGGCGTTACTGCTGGGGCGGGCTCCTTCATGGCTTTAAGCACTCTGCAACCGCTGCTGCACTTGACAGACAGCCACCTGTCTGTTGGAAGCCACCCCACCTCCTCTCCTACACCTGACAGACAGCTGCCTATCCAGTGTAGGAGGGGGAGGGGGGAGTATTAGAAGCCACTGTGGAGGTGGGGCTGCACCTGACAGACAACCACCTGTTAGGTGTAGGGGGGGGGTTGTATTGGAAGCCATCCCATCTCCTCTCCTACACCTGACTGGCAGCTGCCTGTCCAGCATAGGAGGAGGAAGGGGGAGGAGTATTAGAAGTCACTGTGGAGGTGGGGCTGCCTGTTAGGTGTAGGAGTTGGGAGGAGTGTGTTGGAAGCCATCAGAGAGGTTGGGCCAGCACCTTTGCTTCACCTCACAGGTGGCTGTTGGCCACTCCTGATTTCCTCAACTGTCATTAGCTCTCTGCAGTCCCCTGTAACTGTTGGTTTATTTTACCTCAGAACACTGAGCTCTGCCGCTGACCAATCAGAGAGTGGGGGGTGCAGAGAGGCAGCCACATAGGAATCAATGGGGGGAGCACATTTGACCCCTTTTGACCCCCTTAGGGGTCAAATTTCTAAAAATCACATCTTTGTGAGCATCTACACCATGGTAGGAGCGCTCTCCCCAAATTTTGTGGTTCTAGGTCCAGCGGTTTGGCCTAGGCGTTGATTTTATGGTGAGGGGGCGTTCATACACACATGCACACACAGAGATACATACACATGTTATAAAGAATCAAGTTCTGGTACACCTTACTTCTTAGAATATTTTTCTCTTGTCATGATCTTTTTTTAAATTCATAGTTTATTCTTTAGATTTTCTAAGATAGTTTTCAAACCATTTATAGAATCTCACCCATTTCTTTTCAAAGTTTCCTTCTTGTTTTTCTTGCAATTGTAAAGTTAGTTTATCCATTTCCACGGCATCTAATAGTCTATATAATATCTCTTCTATTGTTGGTATCTCTTCTTTTCCCCAATACTTTGCATATAAAATTCTAGCAGTAGTTACAACCTGTAAAATCATATATACATCCTGTTTGTTAAAGTTTTGTGGTACGATATTTAATAAAAACAATTCTGGTATAAATGATATATTTGTGCACAGTATTTTTTGTAGTGCTTCGTGTATCCATATCTAATATTCTTAACAACTTTACAAGTCTACCACATATGATAGAAAGAACCAGTGGTTAATTTACATTTCCAACTTACATTCGACATATTTGGGTACCATTTAGCTAATTTTTCCGGTGTCATGTACCATCTATAAAACATTTTATATATTTTCTTTATATGCAATAACTTTTGTGAGTTTTATATTTATTTTCCATACCTTAGACCATTGTTCTAGCTGTATATTGTGACCAACATTCTGTGCCCATTTAATAATTGTTTCTTTTACAACGTCATCTTGCATTTTCATATCTAATAATAACATATAAAATAATTTTATATATTTCCCTTTGGCGCACCACACAATTTTATCTAGTTCTATTGATGTATCATAGAATCCAATATTTTTGTTGTGTATCTAGACTCTTTCCCACCAATTCAAGCAATTTTGGTTATCTAACAAGTCTTTGTATCTCCAAATCTGTTCCTTTGTAAATGTCATTGGATTTATAAATGCTTCTAGTGGTGAGACTCATTTTGGTGTTTTATTATAATACATCTTTTGTGCTTCTTCCCATACTTTTATTAATGTTGCTCTAAATGTATGTTGTTTGAAGTACTTATGATTGCCCCTTTTTTGGTACCAGACAAAAGCATGCCATCCCAATTTTAAGTCATGCCCTTCTAGCTTTAACAGCATCTTCCAATGTAATCCATTCCTTCACCCATGTAAGGGCTGCTGCTTTATAATACAATTGCCAGTCAGGTAATCCAAATCCTCCTCTTTCCTTAGAGTCTTGTAGTGTTTTCAGTTTGATTCTAGGCTTTTTGCCTTCCCAAATGAATTGTCTCACCAGTTTTCTAATTCCTTAAAATATTGTTGGTTTTTTTATGATTGGAATTGTTTGGAAGAAAAAAATCAGTCTCGGTAAAATATTCATCTTTACTGTTGCAATTCTTCCCATAAATGATAATTGCAAATGTTTCCAATTTTCTAAATCTCTTTTAATTTCCAATAAAAGTTTCATATCATTGTCTTTGAACAATGAGCTGCATCTATTAGTTATTATTATTCCTAAATACTTCATTTTCTTCTTAATCTCAATCCCTGAGCAATCTTGTATTGCTTGTTTTTGTTCTTTAGTGCAACTTTTAACAATAGTTTTGTTTTTTTAAGGTTAATCTTCAACCCAGCATAGTGTCCATATTTTTTTAATTACATATGAAATACATCAATTAATAGATGTTTTAGGTTCTTCTAAAATAAGTACCAGGTCATCTGCAAAGGCTTGTAATTTATACTCCTCTCCTTTGAGTCTAAGTCCCTTAATTTCAGTATCTTCCCTAATCATATTCTTTAGTGATTCCAGGGCAAAAATGAATAGGAGTGGGGATAACGGACATTCTTGCCTGGTTCCTTTTCCAATTTTAATATTTTGCGTAAAGTTACCATTTACCAACATTTTAGCAGATTGTTCCTTATAGATTGCTCTCACCATGGTATAGAAATATTCACATTTCCAGGCCAACAGTTGTTCCAACATCTGCTAAAAAGGAGTCCAGTTCCTAACCACTACACCAAACTGGCTCTCAGAGTGGTTAATGTGTTGCTTTAATTTAGCCACTTAGTTTCTTTGATGTCAGTATGGTACTACAAAATCTACCAGCTTCCTTTTCATTCGTCTACACATCTTTGAAATAATTAATATTCTGGTGATTATAAAAGGATGTTGAGACAGAAGTCAGACATATCACAGAGGATTGGAATTAGATTTTGAAGATGATAGTTATCTCCCTTAAGACAGCTGAGTGTGTTCCTTCCATGTCTACTGGTATTGGGAAACTTCTGCAGGTGTCTTATTGAGCGATTACATGGTAGACACACGATATATGTAATCAGTCATCAGGATGTTCAAGTTGCAGCTTGCAACCTGCCATCTAACCTCCTTCACAAATGCAAAAGCTTGACTTCTCAAATCCTCTTACATGTCGTGATCATAGCCCTCTAAGTAGGAACTCACCAAAAATAAACTGGTAGGTGTGGCTTGTCCATGTCTAGTTTACAGTGATACTGTTTAGGCCGGGGCTGTAACTCTGGAGCCCAGCCGATCCACAGTACAGCTTATGGTATCCTTCGTACACACAAAACAATTATTTTCAAGGCTAGGATGCTAATACCTGTATGATAAAAGGGATGATCAGAAACTGCTACTACATGCATAAACATCAACCTGTCCTTTCCTGTTCCATTTAAATTAGCAGCATAGATTGGACAGTGTGTAATCCCAACTGGTCAGCATTTGCAGGCAAAAGGAAAGACTTTGGAATACATTGCAATGGCCACTTTTCAGTGGGAGATTTGAATAACATGCTTCCTGAGCATTTGCCAAGTGAAAACTTTGGCCCTTTGAACCATATGCATTTGACTCTTCTTTATCTAAGGGATCTATCACTGTGCCAGTTCAATCCCAGTAAGGGTTCCTTTTGATGGGCCAATGGTATATAGCAGCTTCATGCGTTCTTGCTGAATTCCAGAAAAACTTGGAATTTGGTGGCTGTTTTGGAGTTACGAGATTGTTAAACAGCAAACCTGTTCCAAAATGCCTGTTGTATGCCAATTACATCAAAAGCATAATCAGAGTGAAAAGACCTTTACTTTTCCTGTGGCCTTTGTAGCAGAGTTGGATCATCTGTGCTACTTGAGGAGAGGTGTAGAAAGGGCTAAATTTGGGCCCTGTAGGATGCAGGAGTACAGAGCCCTCTAGGCCCTAGTGCTTGTATGGCAACATGCATGCCAAGGACTCTCAAAGGAAATCGAGCTTTCATATATCAAACTAGTTATCAAGTGAATGACCAATTTATAGGGGTAATCCTAAACAGCAACACCATTTTAGTCCATTGAAATCAACTGGCTGTAACTCTGTTTAGAATGTTACTGTAAATAGCAGCAAATCTGAATGAATGGTGACCCACAACAAGTGGAATGTGTACATCCCTAATCCCAACTCATTTCAAGTTTTTATTTCCATATTGAAGATCAAACAGATTGGTAGTATGATGCAAAACATTAAGATGCGAGTACACTACAGAAGCAGATATATATTTTTTTATTTCTTAGTAGAAAGTCAACAGCTTGCTAGATTGAGACACAACAGTGCTTGTACATAATAAAGCCAGTAGTATTTTTGGACAAAGAAATGATGGGGTAGGCAGTTTGCTGAAAGAACGGAAAATATGCTACAGCTGTTCTTTTGTTAAGTGTTAATATACTATTCTCTTGCATGAGTAATTACTTTGGAACCTGTTCAAAAAATCAAAAATGGCATTTGCAAGGATGGACATAGAAAACATTTGCAGCCCACTGGAGTGGACAGTGCCTACACATGTAAATATGTGCTTTTTATTAATATGGTGACTCCATCCTGGAGATGCAGGGAATGTGCATTCTGGAGTCTTTCCTCCACTTTCTCTCATGCCTAAATAAAGTGTTTTCCTGACCGATATCATGTTGAGAATGCAGGGAATGTCTTTCCTCCACTTTCTCTCATGCCTAAATAAAGTGTTTTCCTGACCGATATCATGTTGAGAATTGAAAACAGCAAGCCTCTTTCTAGAAAGCAAAGAAATACACATGGAAAAGTTCAGTGGTCAGAATACTGGAGTTTCTTTTTTTTGTTTGTTTAAGAACAGAATAAAGCATTTTTAAATATATTAATTTGAAGTATACTACACTTAAGTGGGATGTTGGTTTGCACATTAACATTGCTCAAAGCCAAAGATGATTGCAGTGGCCCCCTCCCTCCCCAAATACTGATGCAACCAACAGATGACTTTCAGAAGAAATATTAGTCCAAAAATCCCTTAGTAGAAAGGTAAAGAAAAGCTAATCAAAACACCAGGAACCATGATGGCAACAACTGAGACCAAGGTTAATGCTGTTAGGAACCAACTTTCTTTGTTATTGTTTCCAGATAAATGATTTTTTCACACTGTAAGGCATGAAGGTTTTTCATGTGGTTATCAGATTAGTAGCCACCATCATGTTTATGGCTCCTAGTACTTCTAAGTCTGGGCTACATCATGGGTATAAAAAAAGACAAGTTTTGGCACTGAGTAGAAGAGGAAGAATCTACCCAGAATAGGATGCCCCTGCACAGGCTGCCTTAAAATACTTTTTATTACAAAAGTGATCTGACTGAACACAAACCCCCTCCACAGTGTCCCACAGCAAGAGTCTATAGAACGTACAGCAAGATGATGATCTGATGATGGATGAGTGAAAATGCTCACATCAGGTTCGACTTAATCATTGGGTCCTCCTGTGATTACCCTCCTATATTTACTGAGTTCACAAAACTGGCACGTCGTGCCACCATTTTGCTCAAAACCAGAGACAATACAATGAAATGTAAAAGCATGGCAAGAGGCAGAAATGGGGGAAAGCCTGCTATTGTAATAACTATCTGTAAGGAGCCATGAGTCCCAAGCTGTTGGCTCAGCCCTGATATTGAACATTGCTAAGAGTGTGGCTTCAGGATCACAACTAAAGAAAGTACTGTATTGAAAAATGAGAGAATATGAAGGTAATGTGTTGGAAATAATGACAAGGCGGACTGAAATACTGTTTACAGTGAACACCAAAGGAACATCTCAGGCTTTGGATTTCATTCAGCTGCAACTAAAATTGGAAATTGTTTCGAAATTTCTTCAAGTATAAAACTGCTTGGTAAGTTAATAGTCATTGCTGCTGTTCCCTTGCAGAAGAGAACTCTGGTATACGTCCCGTATGCGTAATGAAATATAATACTGCTTTATCTTCATATATGCAGGTGACCCCAGCTAGATATAACTTATTAGTAGGTGTTTAAAGAAGTTCAATTTTGCATTTCTGTGAAATGGTACTGATGATTCCTGAGACTGGAGAGGCCTTTTGTGTGTAAATGTATGGTACACATGTGAAGTGGGTGTATGAATAAAGAATAAAGCCTTCGGGAGAAGACAGTTTGACAAAAGGAGTGTAACTAACAATTGAATTTGTGGAATAGTGCAGTAAATGGCAAGTTAGTGGCAGCAACTGAACTTGGTGTTTGGTTTATGTACCTACATGAGTCACCTCGCCAGTTTCAGCAAGCCCATGCTAGTCACATCTTAGGAGCCAGCTACAAAAGAGAGTAAGAAAGATAACCACTCAGACAGCAAGGCATGGAAAATCAACACCCAAACAAAGGTGAGGGTGTCTCTCCAAACCAGTAATAGCACTTCTTGTTTGGCTTCTGGGAAAGCCAGTTTG
>NW_015165830.1:924211-931567 GCF_001447785.1 Gekko japonicus
AATCCTATGATCACACTGTTCTGTATCTATGAGCAGAACAGTTCGGTGTGCTTGATGAAAATGTAACAGCAGTCTGACATTTCTCTTCAAGTTTTTCCAGTTGCAATGAGCTTGCATTTTAAATATCGAAAAACCTGACCAATAGGAGAATGGCTTAACAAGGAAGAACATATTTCCATTCAGAAAAGAGAGAAGTCCAGTCACAAGTCTTACAGATGTATCTGTGGGTCCTTTATAGGGAAGAGGTGGGGGATGAAATACCAGAAGAGAAAGAGTGCATGTTCGGAAGTTCCTTCTCAAAACTAAAATGAGTTCTGAATTCCCAGTCAGGGCACTGTAAGAAATCCAAACTGGATCCCATGTTGTCTGCAGTAATCAGTGGTAATGGGAGAAAGTAAAACTGTAGCCGGTTGGTGAAATTTTCTTTCCGTAATTTCTGGTTGCTACAGTGACATAAAGGACTTCTTTTGTAAAATATCAGATACCAACTACAACTACCACATACAATTTTTGCAGCACATTCAGGGACCCAGGCAACTTGGAGCACTAACTTAAAGAATGTGACTTCATTTCTTCCCACTCTTGAAACACTCCAAGAGGCTCCCTTGGAATACTCCTTGGGCTCCCTGTGCAAGAGAACAAAGTGAGAAGTTTCTGGGCCTTGGAGGCCAGACCAAAAATTTCTCAGGCTAAAGGGAAGAGTTGGACGCTTGCGTCAGATGGACGTGGCTGTTGGGTTCATTTGCTGGCCTTCTTCTTAATCTTGGTGGCATTGATGTCTGCTTTTGTCTTCTGGATTCGCGAGAATATCTCCTTAAACAGGGCTTTGTACTCTGGCTGGCTCTGCTCAAGCCGCTTGTCCACGGCCTCTACGTGCTTGCTGAGGCTCTTCTCCATTGTCTTGAGCTCATCTAGCTCATAACCCTCTCCCCGAAAGTCCCTAAATGAACTATCACGAGAGATGGGGCGGGAGGTCTGGACTCCAGCGTGACGCACACTGTCCTTGTGCTGTCGGCACTTGCTGAGGAGCTCCTCATACTTCTCCAGCAAGGCGTGGTACTGTTCATCTACCTCCCTCAGGATTGACATCCCCCTCTTTCGTACATTGTTGGCATGAAGTGTGTAGTTGCCCTCATGGCGACTCACAGCATCCTTGGTCACAATAGCATTTAGGGCTGTGTCACTACAGCTTTTCCGGACGGGGTGGTTTGGAGAGGCTGTCATGGAAGATTCATGGTTTTTACCTCCATCTTCCTCAGACAAGTCTATGTAATCAGCTTCTGGGGCGTTGTTTAAAGGCTCCAGAAGTGCTTCTGAGAGGTTGTCCTCTCTGCTGAGGAGGTACTTCTTGACTTGTTTCATTTGCTGGAGTTCCAGCAGCTCTGCCTCCAGCTCTTTAATGCGCAGCTTGCAGCTCTCCATCTCACACACACGCTGTTCAAGGTCTGAGTACTCCTGGATGACAGATGTGTACTCTCTCTCCACCCTTTCCTTCCGCTGCTTTTCCTGGTTGACTTGAGACCGGAGGGAATTTACCATTGCTTGCAGTCGCTCATTCTCACGCTCTAAGGGCATCTGATTGAACTCCATTGAAGAGCTGTGAAGCTGGAATGCATCCTCATACCTGATATTTTAAAAAAAACAGCAACAAAAATAGCAAATTAATAAAGAAGGCAGGGAGGGCAGGTGCAACCTGTAAATCTAGTGAACTCATGGATGCCGTATCTCCATATGAGCTCCCAGGGGAAATCAGGGCCCTGCGGGATCTTATGCAGATCCGCAGGGCCCTGCAAGACAGAGCTCTTCCACCAGGCTTTCAACTAGGAGCTGCCCCCACTACTACGTACCAACGAGCTGGCCCGCAGTTTTAACATCTGGCCTCTACCACTGTGCTCAGGCAGATCATTGAGTGGCAAACTGTCTGGCGGTATGGTATTTCCAGCATGCCATTTTATGTATTTAATGTATCAGCACTAGCACTTTATGAGAGTCTTGTTTTATTGTAATTGAATTTTAAACTGTTTTTATGTGAATGACTGGTCATTTACAGACCAATTATGTAAGCCGCCCTGAGCCCACTCGTGGGGAGGGCAGGGTATAACTTTAATTAATTAATTAATTAATTAATATGATAATGGAATGAAATTTGTCAACACTTGTTCATTTACCTCTCAAGTGAATATATACTTAAACCTAATGTGCTATTTTACTCTGTGTGGGGGGCTGGTCCCTCTTGTATGAAGCCTTCAAACATGATTTCCCCTACTTCAGTCTGTAGGGTATAGTCCAGCAAGAGTTGTATCATGTGATTCTACTGAACATGTGCCTCAGGTTCAGAGACAGGGAGGGAGAGACTTTGCCTGTATTCTAACACTCCATTGAAGCCCTTCTCCAGCCTAAGAAGCCTGCCTCCAGCTTAAGTGGGTCTTCTTCCGATGGAAGAGCCACTCAGGTTAGCCAAAGACTCCTTAGCTATGAAGCTGGAAGTTCCTCCAGCCTAGATAGGATCTATTTCCCTATCTCTATGTAGCTTTTTAATAGATCAGGCTGCTCTGTTGTCTGTCCTTTTCCTGTACTGAAGATCTTCTAAGTGTATAGTGGAGCTACCCTGCCATACTGCACAGGTGCATTTAGGGAAAACAAAAGGATAATCAGCAGCAGGTAACCAAGTGGGCTAGGAAAGTTCATATGGCGCAGCTATACTATCCCTTACTCCCTCTGCTCAAACACTAACAAAGGCCGTATTTGGGGAACAGGAGCAAGGCATTGCCAGAAGCCTGATCTGCAGCAAATGGAGCTGTCACTGTGCATTTATCCTGGCAGCCCTTTTGCTAGAGGAAAAGGAAAGCAAAAGCAGTTCCTGAAATGAAAACGGTCTGGGTTAACCCTGAAAAATGACCATGTGGAAATCAGATGCCTCTCCTCTTCAGACATCTGAAAGCGGGGTGAAAGCAACCTTTACAAATTTATACATCTCAACTTAGCAGTAAGCTGGGCTGCTCTTCAACAACTAAATACTGCCCCAAGTCCCAAGCCCCACCCCCCAAACCCGAACACCGCAGCCACCCCCTCCCTTCTCTCTTGAAAGATTTAAAGGACCCTCCAGCTTTCAGCTTTAAATTTTGCAGAGGGGTGGCTGTGGGCGCATGGGGCCCTGCCGACTGGAAGCGCTTAAAGAGTTCCTTTAAGTGCTTCCAGCCGCCGGCGAGCACGGGCCCTGCACACCCAGTCTCCAAGCGGCATGGGGCCCCGCCAGCTGGAAACTCTTAAAGGGTCCCTTCAAGCGCTTCCAGCCAGTGGGGACTGGCTTTGCATACCCGGTCTCCATGGCATTGCTGCTTGGAGATCGGGCACGGGGCCCTGCCGGCTGGAAACTCTTAAAGGGTCCCTTCAAGTGCTTCCAGCCGGTGGGGACTGGCCCTGCATGCCTGATCTCCAAGTGGCTGTCAAACTCGGGTCCTTGTTTGCCATGTATTTCTGTTGCACCCAAAGAGTGCTTGTGAATGTTTCCTCATCTTCTTGGAGAGGAGTGAGAAGTGGAGTGCCTCAAGGATCTGTCCTGGGACCTGTTTTGTTCCACATCTTTATCAATGACTAGGAATAAGGCCTGGTGTGGAAATAAATATGGGCTCTAGAAAAAGGCTCCGGGAGAGTGCCCTTGCCTGGGGCACTCAGTGTCAATTTGCTATGGTGACCTCAGCAGGGTATAATGACACAGAGTCCACCATTTTCTCCAGAGGAACTGATCCCTGCTATCTGAAGAAGAGTTATAATTTTGAGTGATCTCCATCCCTCACCTGGAGATTGGCAATAATGGTTCCCCAGATTGGCGACAATGGTTCCCCAGGAGGAAATGTCTGGTTTGGAGTGTGGAGTCTATGGCATTGTACCTGTTTGAGGTCCCACCCCTCCTCAAACCCCACCCTCTCCAGGCTCCACCCCTCAAGTCTCCAGGAATCTCCCAACCTGGAGTTGGCAACGCTATCTCCTTCCCAGCCAAGCATCAACCTGCTGTTATCTGCCCCTCACTCTTCTGCTTTCCATCTCCCACACAAACAACTGCAGCCTCTACCATGCTCTGAAGCCCTGACTGCTATGTCACAGTGGCTGTCACAGGAGGGCCATCTCAGCAGGGTATAAGGACACAGAGTCCAGCATTTTCTCCAGGGGAACTGATCTCTGCCATCTGAAGAGCAGTTGTAATTCTGAGTGATCTCCAGCCCTCACCTGGAGATTGGCAACAATGGTTTCCCCAGGAGGAAAAGTACAGTTTTTCTTTGCAATGGGGACCAAAGCAGCTTACATCATTCTCTTCCCCCCTTTTGATTTGCACAACAACCCTGTGAGGTAGGTTAGGCTGAAAGTCTGTGAATGGTTCAAAATCACCCATTCAGCTTCCACATCAAGAACCTAGGTCTAGCAGACTGTGCTCTGAAGCACTGACTGCTATACATAGGGTAGCCAACCTCCAGGTGGAACCTGAAGATTGCCAGGTATCACAGACTCTACTATAAAATCTCCAGGAAGTTTCCTACCTGGAGCTGGGAACCCTAGTTGAGTTTTCTCCCAAAGGCCAAAATAGGTGTGGAAAGGACCTTTTACTGACAGAACCAACCTTGGTTGCCTAGCAACAGGCACTGAGGGGAAAGTAGGATTGCCAGCTTTGAGTAGGGAAATACCTGGAGAGTTGGGGGCGAATCCTGTGGAGGGCAGCATTTGGGGAGGGGAATGACTCAGCAGGGTATAATGTCATAGTGGGACTGATCTCTGCCTGGCAGACCTTGCTCTGAAGCGCTAACTGCTACGCCTAGGGTAGCCAACCTCCAAATGGAGCCTGAAGATCGCCAGGTATCACAACTGAACTCCAGACAACAGATCTCCCCCCCCCCCCGGAGAAAAAAAAACTGCTTTGAAGGGTGGATTCTATGGCATTCTGTTCAGCTGAGGCCTCTCCCCTTCCCAAACTCTGGCTTCCTTAGACACAGAATATCCAGGAATCTCCCAACCTGAAGCTGGCGACCCTAATCAGGACAGGACCCAATGAATTCCTCACAAAGGCCTGGAAAGGGTTTCCTTCTACCAGCAGCCACTGTTAGGCCCACAGAGGAGTCAAGCAGGAGAAGTGTCTTTGTTGGGAGAGACAGCCGTTTGCCAGTTATTCTGACAGGGAACAGTGGCTGAGGTGGGAGTGGGTGGGGAAGAGGAGGAGACCTAGCACCCAGTCAATGGCATGCGAGTACTCTTGAGTGGCGGCTCACGGGCCAATGGTTGATGGAGCGCATTGCACAGCCAATGGGAGAGCTGGAAAGTGCCACCATACTACTCAATTATATATAAGGAAAGATTTGGATGAAGGGATAGAGGGAATGCTTATTAAATTTGCAGATGATACTAAATTGAAAGGGGTAGCAAATATGGTAGAAGACAGAGTCAGGATACAGGATGATCTTGACAGGCTGGAAAACTAGGCTAAAACAAATAAAATGAATTTCAATGAGGATAAATGTAAAGTTCTGCATTTACGTAAGAAGAATCAAATGTAAAATTATAGGTTGAGGGAGACTTGTCTTGTTAGTAGTATGTGCGAAAAGGATCTAGGGGTCTTAGTAGACCATACACTAAACATGAGTCAGCAGTGTGATGCGGTTGCTAAAAAGGCAAATGCGATTTTGGGCTGTATCAACAGAAGTATAGTGTCCAGATCATGCGAAGTGATGGTACCACTTTACTCTGCTCTGGTTAGACCTCACCTAGAGTATTGTGTTCAGTTTTGGGCACCACAATTTAAGAAGGATATAGACAAGCTGGAACGTGTCCAGGGGAGGGCAAGAAAGACGGTGAGGGGTCTGGAGACCAAGTCCTATGAGGAAAGGTTGAAGGAGCTGGGTATGTTTAGCCTGGAGAGGAGACGACTGAGAGGTGATATGATAACCATCTTCAAGTACTTGAAGGGCTGTCATATAGAGGATGGTACAGGTTGTTTTCTGTTGCCCCAGAAGGTCAGACCAGCACCAATGGGCTGAAATTAAATCAGAAGAGTTTTCGGCTAAACATTAGGAAGAACTTCCTGACACAGCGGTTCCTCAGTGGAACAGGCTTCCTCAAGAGGTGGTGGGCTCTCCTTCTTTGGAGGTTTTCAAACAGAGGCTAGATGGCCCTTTGACAGCAATGTGGATTCTGTGGACTTAGGCAGATCATGAGGGGGGGCAGGAAGGGTTGCCTCAGTGCTTCGTTCTTGTGGCCCTTTCTTACATGCCCAGGGAAATGCTGATTGCCACTTTTGGGTCAGGAAGCGATTTTTCTCCAGGCCGGTTTGGCCAGGCGTCCTGGAGGTTTTTGTCATCTTCTGGGCATGGAAAAGCGGTCACTGTGGGTGTGGAGGGGGAGGTATTTCTGAATTTCCTGCCTTGTGCAGGGGGTTGGACTAGATGACCCTGGAGGTCCCTTCCAATGCTATGATTCTATGATTCTAAGGACCAAGGTAAGTGCAAAGGGCCAAATTTAGTAAAATTCCTAGGTTCTCCATCAAAATCATCAAAAGAATATTTAAGAAAAGGAAGTTCCCCCCCACCCTACCCCATTCCTGATTCCTGCTGCGTACCTAGGACTCGAAAACAGCTCCTTGAGGCAAGGAAATGTGTGGATGGTTCGGCGTCGCTCTCTTTTCTCACGGCGGACTCGCAGCTGATCCAGGCTCTGCCGCTCTTCTACCTGCTTTTGTAGCTCATCTACCTGATTCTGCAGCCCCTCTATGGTTTCTGTCAGACTTCAAGCAAGAAAAGGGAGAATGTCAAATTACCTTGAGACCAAAGTACAGAGTAACTATTACAGTAAGTAAGGTATAGCACAGGAAACAGGAGAAGCTCCCCATCTGCCTCACTTTCCCCCACGGTGTCATCACTTGGAATTCCCAACCTCCAAAATGTGTCCTCTCACTCTGCAGTAAACTCCTTTAAAATTACTCGTAATTAAGAATACAGGGCTGTTTGATCATTCCCTGAAGGGATGTTTAAAAAATGTGCAGAAATGTAAAAAAACCTGATTGATATTCCAGCCCAAAGTATAGTATAATGCTAGAACTGATGACAAGTTACAATATATATATTTTAAAAAACAATTTTATTTTATATCAAACACACAAAAACAAACAAATATACATACAGACATTCATTGGGAGAATCTATCCATCTCTTTAGATTATCTGTTAAGTTATCCATATATCTCTAAGCAGGGGACGTTTCGGGCAGGAGCGGGATGGAGCGGCACTCCTGCAGTTAAGTAAACAGTGAAGCCCCGCCCCCAGCAGCCCTCTCCTCATGCTGCCGCCTCCCAGCAGCCCCCCCCCCCCTGGCCGCT
>NW_015165830.1:931771-954239 GCF_001447785.1 Gekko japonicus
GCAGATGCCAGCCCCGCACCCACTGGACAAGGAGGTGGAAGCTGCGGCCCCCTCTTTTGCCGCCGACGCCTCCTGCTGCTCACCACCCCCACTGTAAGGGCGCCACCAGCAGGTGCTGGGCGCAGGAAGGCAGCAGGAGGATTCAGGGCTGGTGGGGGAAAGACGATACAGGCAGCTTGGTGGGGAGACAGCAGGGGGGGAAAGGGGGAGGGAGGGAAAAACCTGCTGTGCCCACCCGAGAGCTGCTTCATCCCGGCTTCATCCTTTGAAAAGCAAACTTATAAAGTAAGGTAACTTTATTTTTTAAAAAGCAGAGAAATGTGAAAAGACTGTCTGTGGGCAGGCATGGGCTTAACCTCCACTTTTGGGAAGGAAATACATTACTAGTATTTAGCAATTAAAAAGCCAAAGTAGCCAACATGCCAATCAAGCTAAATAGAAATACATTTTAAAAGGTAGACCATGAAAAGTATTTTGGTTAGCTGAAAACAAGTCACAATTTCCCCACTCATTGCTATCATAGGAAGTTCCATAAGAATAATATCTGCATTTATATTTAGGGTTGCTGGGCAACCAGGCCTGGCAACCAATGGGAAATGGGAGTGGGTGAGGAAATGTGGTGGGATCTGCTATTAATAAAACCATAGAGCTTCTGGTGAGTCTTAGAGAGGACTGACATCACATCTGAGTTTTCCTGAGAAGTGACATCAGGCCATTGGGACAGTGGTCATTTTTTAATTTTTCTTCTGCTGCTGACAGTGGTGGCAAGAAATTGGAAATGGAGGCAGGGATGACACACACACCCCCACACACACACACAAGGATCCTGGCAGCCCTAATTTATATAGTACTTTTTTGAGCGGTTAAGGTATTTCATATGTATTGGTCAGGATACAAGCCTGTATGGAGAAAGCTCTTGCTCACACAAATGGGAGGGGATCAAATTCCACCAGTTCTCCATTTCCATTTCAGGCCTTCCATGCTATATTTCACACTTGCTGAAGGTTCTTCCCTACTTTCAGAAAGTACGCAAGGCCACGTTATGTAAGAGGAGGTGGTGAAGTTCCAAGGGCAGAGCTCTACACATGTTTCTTTCCAACCTGGGGGGGGGGGGCTCCCAGAATTGCAATGAATCTCCAGACAACAGAGACCAGTTCCCCTGGAAAAAATGGCTGCTTTGAAGGGCAGACTATATAATATTATAGCCTGCTGAAGTCCCTCTCCACACCTCATCTTCCCAAGGCCCTACCCCCAAATCTCCAAGAATACCATCCCAGAGTTAGCAACCCTATTTGGATTGAACCTATTGTTTCAAGAATATCAGGGCTCATTCTGTTCCCATTCCCCATTGATGCCATTGTTCGGTCTTACCACCATCATACCACCAATGATGTTACAACCATCTGCCCCACACAGTAGTGGCAGATGTCGCCCAACAGAGCAAGGGAAACACTCTTCCTGGCGCTTCTGCAGTGAATAATCTGACCGCCAGTTTGGGATGCCGTCCATCTTGGATTGTAGGAAATTCTATGTAATTTATGTGAGCACCAAATTGTATGTTAATCTGTTTTTATTATGCTGCTGTATGCATATTTTAATTCCGGCATGGCCGCTTGTTAGCCGCCCCGAGCTGACTTTGGATGGGGCGGGATATAAATCCCAAAAATAAATAAATAAAATAAAATTAAAGGACACAGCCCTTCTGTAGTAATTTCCCCTCAGGATAGTATATTACCCGTCTTTCACAAAGGCAAAATGTTATTCCTTCATCTCTGGACTGATACTCTTTAAATGACAGCTGATCTATAATGTAACAAGCCACCCAGATTGGTTCTTATCATAAAATTATAAGAACCAAGATGATTGGTTCCATTCATTCAGTTGCAGAAAGAATAGCTACCAGGAAGAGGTGTTCACAATCAGGATGGGTGGGAGTGTATAAAATGCGGGTCCTCAGCTGAGGCACCCAGTAGCTAAGCCCCTCTGCTTAGCATGAGTAGAGACATGGGGTGGCTCAGAGCCCTGAGTCCACCTAACACCCAAACCCCACCAGGAGAGAGGTGTTCACGATCAGGAGTAAATGAATGTGCTCTGCTTTTAAAAAGTTCCCTACTTGTCTGTCTAACTGGCTAGACCCAACAGAAGAGAAGGTGCAGAGCTGAGCTAAAGGTATACATAGCATTCTGATCTCATAGAGCAGAATGGGAACTCTTGTGATTGGCAGCTTTGGAGGGCCCCTATTTGCGTTTCCAAGGCTAGAGAAGTCTGCCCACCCCCCAGTTACTTTGAAGTTTGGTAAACATTTTGATTGAGTGGAGACATTCTGTCTGAAAGATATCCATTCACAAACCACTTGAAAGGTCGTGGAAATTTGTGCCGGTTGACCTGCCATGAACTTCAGTTTGCAAACTGAAAACCGCCCAAATTCGTCACAAACTTTAGTTCGTAAGCTGCTTTGTGCCCATCTCTAGTTGTGTGAATCCACCTAAAGGACCTACCAGAAGAAGCCTTACCATTGTATCTTCTGTTGGGATGCTTTGCTCTCCAGCACAAGCTTCTGATTGGCCAGTTCTAGGTCCCGTGCTGTCATATCCAGCTGCTCGTAAACCTTAGTGTGCTGCTCATTCATATGTCGTAGCATTTCCAGCTGTTTTGTCAAATACTTGGAAAAGAAAAAAATAAGACATCCACAAAAAGATTAGATCCCTTGATCCCTTCCAATCTGACTTTTGCCTTGGCTATGGGATGGAGACAGCTTTGGTTGCCATCATAGATGACCTCCGCAGACACCTGGATTGAGGTGGGACAGCGCTGCTGTTCTTGTTTGACCTGACAGCAGCATTTGACACAGATGATTATGACCTAATGACACACCACCTCACCAATGTAGGGATTCATGGGACAGCCTTAAAATGGTTTGTCTTATCTCTCCACGGTTGGGGACAGAGGGTGGCACTTGGGGAGAAGGTTTCAATGCACCCCCTTTGGTGTGCAGTTTCCCCTAGGAGGCAATCCTCTCCTCAATGTTATTTAACATCTACATGCGCACTCTTGCCCAGCTAATATGGAGCTTTGGGCTGGGATGTCACCAGTACACTGATGACACTCAGCTGTATCTGCTGATGGACGGACTGTCGAATACCACCCTAGACAATCTGGCCAGGGTTCTGGAGCAATGTTCCCTCTAAGCTATGGAGTCTTGTGAGCAAAAATTCTACTTTGTGAGCTACTGGCATTAAAGTTGTGAGCAGGGGATTTGGCTACTGCATAAATTGGTTTGCTCTGGAGCCATCCTTCCTGAGCGAAGCCAAAAATGTGTGAGCCAGAGGCTCAAAAACCGTGAGCTAGCTCACAGGAACTCAGCTTAGAGGGAACATTGTTCTGGAGGCTGTGGCTGGTTGGTTGAAGGAGAGCCAGCTGAAACTAATTCCATCAAAGATGGAGGTCCTGTGGCTGAACCGGGGACATCCCAGGCTGAACAGGGGACCCACAATGCCTTTGAGGGTGAGCCATTGACACCAAGGCCGCTCATGAAGAGCTTAGGAGTGATTCTGGATGCCCTCCTCTCAATGGAGACCCAGATCTCAAATGTTGCCAGACTGGCATTTTTCTACCTACACCAAGTTGGGCAACTGGTCCCCTTCCTGTCTTGCCCCAACTTCGCCACAGTGATCCATGCATTTGTCTTGACTCGACCTGGTGGAATGCTCTACCAGATGAGATCCGAGCCCTGCGGAATCTGATTCAGTTCTGCAGGGCCTGTAAAACAGAAATGTTCTGCCAGGCATATGGCTGAGGTGGCGAAGCGAAGTTTCTATCTAATTTTGCCTCCCCCCCTGCTCCCCGCTGGTGTTCATTGCATTGTGTACCAGCTTTATAAACCACACAGCTTGTACAAACTCATCTGAATAAACTCTGTGTTCATAGGGTTGCCAGCCCCCAGGTCCAGGTGGGGGTTCCCCCACTTCTGGGGGCTCCAATCTGCCACTGGATTTAATTTAATTGATGTTTTTAAATGTATTGCCCAGTTAATCGGGACTATGTTTTTAGTTGATCACAAAGATTTTAACTGAGTAAAGTAATCTATTAACTGACCAACCACCACAATCTATTGTTTGACCAACCATCACAGCTCTGAAAAATAATTTTTAGTTTTATGATATTATTTTTAACATCATAAAAATTGCAAATGGCAGCCACTACCTTAGACGAGGCATTGCCCTTCTCCCTCACACAGAGAATGCTTCTGTTTTACAACAATGCTCCTTCTACAGTGGATACATTTAATCCATACGAATCTCACTCCATTTTAAAGCCATCCATGCTTGTGGCCATCATTACATCCACTGACAGTCCATTCTAGAATGTACTTACTTGTTGAGTAAAAAAGTATTTCCTTTTGTTTACCCCAACTCTCTTGTCCATCACCTTCACTGGGTGCCCAAGTTCTGATATTACAAGACAGATAGGTCTTCCTATCCACTTTCTCTACTGAATCCATAATTTTAATAAACTTCTATCATGTGTCCCCTCTTTCAATTTTTTTTTCTAAACTGCAAAGTGCTGGAGTCTTCAGCCTTTCCTCATAAGAAACGTGCATTGACATCTTAATCACCTTGCTTGCCCTCTTCTGCAGTTTTTCCAGCTCTGCAATGTCCTTTTTGAGATACAGTGACCAGAACTGTACACAGTACTCCAAATGAGGCCACACCCCAGATCTATCTGGGGGCACTCCAATATTGGCTGTTTCATTTTCAGTTCCTTTCCTAATAACTCCCTATCTATTAATCATCTTAAAATATACTGATTATGTATGCTGTGGAGAAAAGCAGGGCTAACCTCAGATAAGGCAGCTATTTCTGCAGCTGTTACTTCTGTATTAAAAGTGCAGAAGCAGGAGGAAAATCCCCTTTTTATCAATATTCCTTAAGCCCCATCTTATTCATTGTCTCTAATATTTCCAGTACAGAATGGTCACTATTTTCCTTCAGAAAAAAAAATCTACTTCTGCCTTTTTCTATATAAGAGCTTTAGAATTACCGGAGGGTTTTCAAAAAACCCTTTTTCTTCCCCCTTTTGACTTACATATACATACACACCATCAGCCATATTTAATATTTTAAAGATTGTAATTTTTAAGCATATGGGAAATGTAGGTGAAAACAGATGTATGGTGTCATGAAGGGACAGAACAGTTTAACCCAATTTCGAAGCCTTATCCCGAAACTAATCTGGGGACTCAAAAAGGTTCAAAGTGACCCTTTCAAAAGCTGTAGCTTGGAATGAAAACATATGGGTTGGGGGGGGGGGGTAGCAGCCACGGTCTCACTGGTATGCTATGTTCTTGCAGGCTTTAATCCTTCACTGTCTCAGCCCCCTCCATGTGTTTACTACCCCTCCCCCCAGTAACACATCTCCATGGCAGAAGCTCATGATAACTATATCAAATTGGCTAAAATACCATCTAAACACACAGATAAGTGTTCAGTGTCATGTTTAACAAGGGACAGCAACAAAAACGGTTATGTTTTTCACCAGCAACAAAAATGGGTACATGCTTCACCAGCATCTGTCATTAGTACCTCTATCTCTTGTACTTGCTCCTCGTTGGTTGTGTACATCTGTTGCAGAGAATCCTCTAGCTCTTTGTTCCGCTCCAGGAGGGTCTTGCCTAGCTCAGCAGCTAAGTGTAAGTCTGAAAAGTCAAAGAAAGAAAACACACTGAGGGCCTTTCCTCCACACTCTTTGGACCAGAATGTGTGAAATCACTACAGCTGATTAATTAATTCATTCAAAACATTTTGCTAAGGCCTTTCCGAGGCTCAAGGCAGCTACCCACACTCCAAAATATCACACACAATTCAACAATAAAATCAGCAAACATAAGAAAGCCTTAGTCAAACAAAAGTCACCATTACACAGCAGAATCATCACTAGTGATATATCTTCTCAAATAAATACGTCTTACAGAACCCCTGGAAGACCACATGGGAGGATTTCATTGCTATCCCATCAAGGAAGGCATTAGGTCAGTTTCAGGAAAGGCCTTACTCCTGGGTTCTGGTAGGCTAAATTCCTGAAACGGTTGTAACAGCTATGGGTGTGTTACCACCATGTGTGGCTGAGGAGAGATGCATGTATTAGATACAAGTTTGGGTGAATGAGGCCTGTCCAATCCAAATTCACTCTGGAGAATCCCAAGGCAAGAAGAATCCTTTTTTCCACTATCCTTGATGTTCATCTTAAGAGGGAAGTTCAGGCTGCACCAGGCGTAAAGTATTATTATTATTATTATTATTATTATTATTATTATTATTATTATTATTATTATTATTATTAAATTTGGAATGATGCACATACAACTCCTTAAGAGATTTCTTGACTAAGGGATGATATTCCTATGCAGTCGCACACTGTTTCAACATTTTCAGTGAGTTATCCACTATGACTCCAAGATCTCTCTTGGTCAGTCTCTTGACAGTTCAGACCCCATCAACATGTATTTATAGTTAGGATTTTTGGCCCCAATGTGCATGACTTTGCACTTGGCCACACTGAACCTCATTTGTCATGTTGACACCCACTCAACGCCCAATTGCAGTTTCTAATTTGTCTTCAAGTGCTATCCCATGTAGAGTGTCTTACAACTGACAAGTCTCAAGGTTACTGGAGGAAAGGGGACAAACTGAATTTGAGCTCAATTCTGTTGGAAAAATGCATTTTTGGTCACCATGGACACATGCTTCTCTCATAATAAAGCTGGGTCCAACAGTATCCTTAAGCTCCTCATGGCACACCTCAAAAAATAAAGCTACCATCTAGTGTAGGAAGCAACTCACCCATCCCTCTGAGCAACTTTATCAATAAGCGTCACCTCTATTTTGACATTCAGTTTCAGTTTACTCTCTCTCTCTGGTACTTGACCATGGCATTGAGGTACTGGACTAGGGTGGAAGCATCTGGAGACTTATTTAACAAGACATATTGCTGGATGCCATCTGCATACTGATTGCAACAAGCTCCACAGTTTTGGATTATCTCATTAAGGGGTGTCACATAACAGAGAGTACAGCACCTTGATTTCTCAAAACCCTCCTTAGTCCATGAGTTGGTCTGAATCAGCTGAGCTGTTATTGCCAGGGGAGAAAGTAAGCTGGTATGGGCTGGTACAGAATACCAGTAAGAAAGTGGCTGAACTGGTACCTCCCTCCTTCCTCAAGTCCCCCTCCCCCGAAACAGTACTGGTAAGCAGAAAAGAGTAGGAGTCCAGTAGCACCTTAAAGACTAACAGAATTTGTTGTAGGGTATGAGCTTTCATGAGTTTTGAGCTTACTGAGCTTTCCAAATGTTAGTCTGTGTATTTATTGGATGTGTATGGAAGTGAATGGAATTGCGCACATTGGTCTATGTCTATGTGTACAAATATATGCTCCCAGGCGCCAACATGTGGGCAAGATCCTACTTTTGCGGTCTTCCTGAATGCATGGAGAAACCTACACCTGTATGTGTGTAGAAGCTTGCTGCAGATGTTTGGCTGGACATCCAGATGCCAGGAGGTGGGGTTGGCAGAGGCAATCCCACTCCTGTTATGTAGTGTTTTGCTTCCATCCAAGTAAGATAAGTTGCATTAATGCAATAAGGGGTTGCACAGGAGCATCCCTAATCTTCTCTCAGAATAAGATTGTATTTGTTTTAAAATTTTATATGCTGCTTTACTGCCACAACAGGAGACTTCAAGGCAGCTTACTATATATTACAATATAATACAATACAGACAGTACTAAATAATGATAAAAGCAGCAACAATTAAAAGGGCATTAAAACCAACACTAGTAAGAACTACAGGCCTAGAAAAAAGTAACAACAAAGCATAAGCAACAAAGACTCAGGTTAATAGGACAGACTTCATTGGAGCCTGATGGATAACCAAGATGGTACCAGCAAACATTTCTCAGGAGAGAACTCTATAGGGATGGTACAGCCACATAAAAGACCCTGTTTCTGGAAAATACCCATCTGATTTTATTTATTTATTTATTATTTAATTTGTATCCCGCCCTCCCTACCTGGGCAGGCTCAGGGCGGCTTACAGGTTATATATGACCGGGGCCTGAGTAGGATTATATGGGAGGAGGCAGTTCTTTGACTTAGTCCAAGGCTGTTGAGAACTTTAATGTTCAGCACACATACTTTAAATAACTCTTGCAAGCAGTCTGAAAGCCAGTTTGGTGAAATATGCTCACTGCTGAAAGCCCCTGTTTACAATCTGACTTCTGTATTCTGCATCCACAGAGATTTCTGAAGACTTTCCAAAGGCAGCCCTACTATTTTAATCACAGCTACAATTCACAGATATTGAATGAATCCAGCCAATTTTCTAGATGCCACAAATAACTATATTCAGCCCTTTAAATGAGCAGGCATAGCTTATAGTTACTGCCTAAACCCTCGGCATTTCATCCATCTCTTGTTCCCCTCACAGTAAAGATATGAAGCTTCCTATCCAATCTTTTAAGCTGCCTTTGTCTGATCACCTGTTTATCTGCAAACCTGTGAGAAGGCTTTAGATTGTTAATGGCTACTGCCTGAGGGACAAGTTGCCTTAGGCTCCTATGTGTTGCAAGAAATTCAAGTGCACCTGTCTGGTTTCAGTAGCAGACCTCCCAAGGACAGCACAGCTGTGTGGTAAATTGCTCTAATGCATCCCAGTGTAGTGGAAAACTGAAGGGAGTCGTGCTGTTATGGAGGTGCTAATGGAATCTCTGTCCGTCACATTGGTTTCCCTGGACTGTAGTCAGCAATGCTTCTGAGCAGCTATTGTCTGCTATAGCAAAAGGAGGGGACCAGTAATCCACATCCTGTTTCTTTCCTTCCTTCCATTCCCTGCACTTGTAGGGCTTGGGCTTCAAAAAAGAATTAAGAAATTCACTTTCCCAAGAGCGCCGCACCTGCATGCCAGCAGAGCAACAGGACAAACCCCACTGCTGGTGTAGATGTGGGCATTCCAGGGGGTGTGGCAGCAGTTAGGCAGCTTCCAAAGTGTTTTCAGCATGGGAACAACCCCCAGCAGGTGTAAAGGTGCACCAGCAAAAAATGGTGTTGTAGCCCATTGACAGCCATGGTAACTTCAAATTCACTCCCCTACACACAGCTGTGGCCACGCCCATGAAACCCCAAGCGGCTCAGGATACCAACTAAGTTTGCATCCAATCAGCACACTCCCTCACTCCAGCAGCGCCCCTCATTGGGACCCAATCATGGCCCCCTGTCCTACAAATAGTTCCAGGAGGTCACCCCAGAATTGCCACAATGGGTTGCCATAAACTGCCCCAGAATTGCCACAATGGGAATTGCCATAAACTGCCACAATGGGTTTGGTTCATGCCCATCCATAGTGTTGTACCTGCCACTGGGGTGCATGTGCTTTCGCTGTAAGTCTGTATGGCAGGCAGCCATCAGACAGCATTCCGTGTAATTGCCACAATGGGTTGCCATAAACTGCCCCAGAATTCTGATGGCTGCCTGCCATACAGACTTACAGCGAAAGCACATGCACCCCAGTGGCGGGTACAACACTATGGATGGGCATGAACCAAACCCATTGTGGCAGTTTATGGATGTCGTGGGTCAGCCTGAGCTCAGCATGAAGTGCTCAGGGGAGGAGGACTCCTCAGGAGAAGGGGAGCCACGCTGGCTGGCTCTGAGTCAGCAGAAGCCAATAAAACAGGCTGATGAGCTGCAGGCTGACCAAGACTCATCACTCACAGCTGATCCAGAGCCACTGCCCAGCTCTGATGCAGCAGATTAGACGCAAGTGATTAAGACTAGTCCACCAGGCTCACCTCCACCCTTTGAGTGCCAGAGACAGAAGCTTAGAAGGGAGCCGCAAGCAAGGAGGCAGAATGCACGTCTCCTGGCCCATTGCCAGCTGCTTGCTGATGACAGCCTGGAGTAGTTGCCACAGTACTCTCAAGCGGCTGGCTGCTAACAAGGGCTTGTTAGGAAGTGCTTATAAAACCCAGTGATGGGAGTCTGCATGTTGCAGAAGTAACATGTTACCAATCTCTTGACTCAGTGAGCAGAGCTCTGCTCCTGTGACCAGTGTTCCCTCTAAGCTGAGGTAGTGTGAGCTAGCTCAGTTTTTTAGCCTCTGGCCCACACATTTTTGTCTTAGCTCAGGAAGGATGGCTCCAGAGCAAACTAATTTATGCAACAGCTAAATTGCTCGCTCACAACTTTAATGCCAGTAGCTTACAAAGTAGAATTTTTGTCCACAAGACTCCACAGCTTAGAGGGAGCACTGCCTGTGACCCTTGGACTGGCTCTTGACTCTGGAATCTTCCTCCTTGCACTCATGAATGACCTTGGACTGTTGGACCTTGCTTCCTGTATAATGCTCTGAACTGGACTCTGCTGTCTCGGTAACTGACCTTTGGACTGAACTTTGACTCTGACTCTGGAATTTGGCTTGGACTGACCCTAGATTCTGACAGTCGGTGGAGCAGAAAGTAGGGAATCTGAGTCCTTCTAAACCCCTGCTTTCTGTTCCCTCCAAAGTCATAAAAACAGCTGAGTGGTGGGGAATGCCTTACTGCTGTGTAGCGGTTCTTTGGGCTGTCTTCTGCAGTCCCTTTAAAGTTTAAAAGGACTGCACAAGACAGTGCAAAACAGCTGAGCCGTGGGGAGCAAGCTGCTTTCCTTCGCTCAACTGTTTTTTGGGCTTTCTGCAAACCCTGTTGAAAGGACTGTGGTCCCTTTCAACTGGGCTTGTGGGGCCACGAACCACAAACTAGTTTGGTTTGGAAACAGAACTCTTGGTTTGGTTTGTTGTTTGGTTCATGGTTAGGTCATGAACTGAATTGCATTTTCCTGGCTAGTGCCCATCCCTACACAATGCAGACAGGACACCTAGCACTGTTGGGTGAGCACCTGGGGGGAATACACCACAGGAAGAGTGTAGTGACATATCGTGGAAACAACTGTAATATGAGGAGACAGTAGTGAACCACAGGTTTCTCCCTCTGTGCCTAGATTGCTTTGGAACTTCAGCTCTGACCAGACCAGAACGCTGAGCACTTTGGCTGACCCACTGTCTACCCGTTGCTATTGTTGGGGTTCCCACAGCTGAAAGGGACGTGGGTATAACTCTTTATAATTCTCTGTTTATGCTGGTAATTTATGAAGAATTAAACTGTTTTCCTTTCACCACTGACGTGTTCATTGCTTTTGAAATCAATAGGGGGAAAAGAACCGTTTGACTCTTGGCAACATAGAGAGCAAAGTCCACACTTTGTGGCTGACCTCTCCCAGTCCGCACAGGTACACCAGGCCTTCCACTGGGAGCAGCTGCATGCAAACAGGTAAGCAAGGCTCCCAGTCCCCTACCCCCAGAACTCCTCTGGGCCTACCATGGTGACACCAAGCCGCACTGGACATAGCATCTCCTCCTCCTGAACCTGGCAGCTGAGGGGATGAGCAGTGGGCCCCCAAATGCACATAGATGCTGCACACCAGGTGGTTAGGTGCATCGGATTCGGGGCCTGCCCAAGGCAGCTGCTGGGGGAGGGGGGCCACTGTGATGGTCGTGGACTAGGCTGCTTGCCTAGCCAGGTGGCAACACCACCCCCAACCAGAATCCTGTGGTGGCCAGCAAGCACCACCAACCTATGTGCTGGCTGATTCCACATGATGGCCACACCCTTTCCTGTCCAGGAGACCTATGCCCCGAAGGTGCTAATGTCATTCTATTACAGGGAAGTGGTGACAGGATGCTGACTCAGGTAAGGAAGGCGCAGAAACCACCACTCGGCGTCCCCCCTTGTGGCAGAGTACCAGACGTGGTGGAGTACCAGACGTGGCACCTCTTGCTGCATGGTAGCCCCTGCGGGACTGTCGATGGCCCTTTGTTCTGCCATGACAGAATGTCGTCAGCTGCTCCTGCATCTGTTTTGGTACCTACTCAGCTGCTGATTCAGGTGACACCCCAACCACGCAGCCGAAACACCATTAATTGCTCACACCGCGGCAGAAGCCACCCTTTGTAAGTGCCCAGACACATCCAGCATCCTGGTCATTCCCTCTACACTGCCATCGAGGAGGCGCCCCTGGTGGCAAAGGACACAGGGGTTGCGATCCCATGAGAACCCGCCTGTGTGTCATTTCTTTCTTTTCCTACCAGAATGAGCAGCCTGGCTGCAGCTGGAAAGCATTCTTGCTTCCTGATGCTTCTCTTGCTGGGTCTGCTTCTAAACCCAGCTGCTCACACAGGTATTCCACCGGTGCAGGGCCCGACTCTTTCATTTCCTCCTCCTCCTCCTCAGAGGAGGAAACAGCTGGCTGGCACATGACAGGCAGACTCAACGTCTTTGGATGGCAGCGGCCGTGCCCTGAAAGACAGAGGTGGGCAGAGAGCAGTGGCAGGGCAGCAGTCCCTGGGCCACGTGGCATGGCTGCTGATGGCTCGGAGGAGGGGGCACAGCCCATCCTGCCCATCCTTTCCTCTCTGTGGGTGGTAATTGAAAGGGGGTGGCTGGAGAGCTATCACAAGTAGTGGGATGCCTTTTCTGGGGGGCAGCAATGGATGGAGGGGCTGGCAGCATTTGTAATGGTGGCTGACGGGCACCTGGAGGGGCTTCTTGCCATACCAAAGGATATAGGTGAGGAACCGGGGGGGGGTATCGAGAGGCTGCTGGGGGACCTGTCTGAGTCTCTCCAGCCCTCCTGGCACCTCCTCCTGCTGTGCCTCCACTAGGGGTGGCATGCAGGTTGGCATGAGAATGCCCTTGACAGCGTGGGCACCCTGCTGTACCCTGCAGCTAGAGGTGAGCAGGGGTTACCCTCACATCCATGTTCTTACATAAGAACATAAGAGACGCCAATGTTGGATCAGGCCAAAGGCCCATCCCGTCCAACACTCTGTGTCACACAGTGGCCAGAAATACCAGTGCCATCAGGAGGTCCACCAGTGGGGCCAGGACATTAGAAGCCCTCCCACTGCTGACCCCCCCCCCAAGCACCAAGAAGACAGAGCATCACTTGCTCCAGAGTCCCTATCTATACCTTGTGGCTAAAAGCCACTGATGGACCTCTGCTCCATATGCTTATCTAATTCCCTTTTGAAGCCGTCCATGCTTGTAGCTGCCACCACAGCCCTAAGCGCTTTAACCTTTCCTCATAGGGAAAGTGTTCCAACCCTTTTATCATTCGAGTTGCCCTTTTCTGCACTTTTTCCAAAGCTATAATATCCTTTTTAAGGTGTGGTGCCCAGAACTGCACACAGTATTCCAAATGAGGTCTCACCATTGATTTATATAGGGGCATTATTATATTGGCTGATCTGTTTTCAATACCCTTCCTAATAATCCCCAGCATAGCATTGGCCTTCTTTATTGCAGTCACACACTGTCTCGACATTTTCAGTGAGTTATCCACTACAACTCCAAGATCTCTCTCTTGCTCAGTCTCTGCCAGTTCAGACCCCATCAATGTGTATTTATATTTAGGATTTTTGGCTCCAATGTGCATCACCTTGCACTTGGCCACATTGAACCCCATTTGCCATGTTGACGCCCACTCGCCCATCCTTGACAGATCCCCTTGGAGTGCCTCACAATCCTCACTGGTTTTCACCACCCTGAACAACTTTGTATCATCCGCAAATTTAGCCACTTCACTGCTTACTCCCATCTCCAAATCATTAATGAACAAGTTAAAAAGCAGTGGACCAAGTACTGATCCCTGTGGTACCCCACTGCTTACCACCCTCCACTGAGAAAATTGCCCATTTATACTCACTCTCTGTTTTCTATTAATTAGCCAGTTTTTGATCCATAAAAGGACTTGTCCTTCTATCCCATGATTTTTGAGCTTACTTAGGAGCCTTTGATGAGGAACTTTATCAAAAGCTTTCTGGAAGTCAAGGTAAACAATATCTATTGGATCCCCCTTGTCCACATGTTTGTTCACCCCCTCAAAGAACACTAACAGGTTAGTGAGACAAGATCTTCCCTTACAGAAACCGTGCTGAGTCTGCCTCAATAGGTTTTGTTCATCTATGTGCCTACTAATTCTTTCCTTAATAATGGTTTCCACCAATTTACCCGGTATCGACGTCAGACTGACTGGCCTGTAATTTCCCGGATCTCCTCTGGAACCCTTTTTAAAGATGGGAGTGACATTTGCTACCTTCCAGTCCTCAGGAATGGAGGCAGATTTTAAGGAAAGATTACATATCTTTGTCAGGAGATCCACAAGTTCACATTTGAGTTCTTTCAGAACTCTCGGATGTATGCCATCTGGGCCTGGTGATTTATCAGTTTTTAAGTTGTATATCAGTTTTAGGACCTCCTCTCTTGTCACCTCAATCTGACTCAGGTCTTTCAACACCCCTCCCGAAATCAGCGGTTCTGGAGTGGGCAAGCACTTCTCATCTTCCACACTGAAGACAGAGGCAAAAATGCATTATTACCCTCTGGGGCCCTGTGCGCTCTGTGTGCAGAGCTCCACGGTGGGGTGCCCACGGGGCTGATGGGTGATGCCTCCCTCCCCACTGACAGGTGGCCAAGGCTTGTAATGGGAGCCTCACATTCCCCAAGCCACATGACAGCTGCAGGGAACTAACTCCCCAAGTGCTACAAGGGCCCAATTCAAATTGGGACCATATTGCAGGGGGAGGAGAGGCTTCAGCTTTCCCACTACATTATTTTCCGGCACAAAATGGCACCAAGGGGGCGTTATTTGTATGTGCGCAGAATACTGCCTCTGTGGCACTTGGGTAATTAGTTCCCTACAGCTGCTGCCTGGCTGCAGGGAATGCAAGTTGGATCAGGGGATCCAGAACTGATTTGCTAAACCCCCCTGGGACATTTTGTTTGAGCCCTAGTGGATATTCTCAGCAGTGCTGAGGCTTATGGGTGGGTTGGGAGCCTGAGAGGAAGGAGAATTGTCTTTTCACCCTCCATGAATTCCATACAGGCATTTATAGCAATATCAGGATTCTTACATGTGACACATTACTCTGATGCCCGTGGTTTTAACAAAGCTGGAGGGTGCTGAATATACCCTGACACCACTGAATTCTGTGACAGCCCAAGTTCTACCCTGTCCTCTTCTTCTGTCTTGCACCTGCTCTGTTTGTGGCTGGTCAAAACGTGAGCTCTGCTTTCTTGCCAGCATCTCTCTTAGTGGAATCTGAACCTGAGGCCCCAAATTACACATGGGTCTATCTGTTGGGGAGCTGCGGTGGCTCAAGTGGTTAAGATGCTGAACTGCAGGCTGTGGAAGGTCGGTAGTTCAGCAGTTCAAGACCCGGGTGCCGCATGACGGAGTGAGCTCCCATCTCTAGTTCCAGCTCCTGCCAACCTAGCAGTTTGAGAGCAAGAAATTGCAAGCAGATATAAATAGGTACCACTTCGGTGGGAAGGTAACAGCGTTCCGTGCACCTTGGTGTTTAGTCATGCCGGCTACATGACCACGGAAACGTCTTCGGACAGCGCTGGCTCTTCGGCTTTGAAACGGAGATGAGCTGAAACGGATTCGACTGGCTTTCGAGCAAGGGGAACCTTTACCTTTACCTTTTACTATCTGTTGGAGTGAGCGACTCAGCATGCCTGGACATTGGGGGGGTGGGGGCCCTACATCACTCTTAAGTGTGTACAGGTGTATCTCCTTGAATGGGATGCCTCTCCTTGTCATAACCTGGGAGCTGCCCTCTGACCCCTCCTCTCTCTCTTGCTTTATCCTCTCACCCTCAGCACATGGCCTTCCATGGAGACACTTGCCTCTGCAGGTGTCTCCTGTAAACACAATGCCCTCATACTCCCACGCACATGATGCAGGACAAGATGGCCACTTGTGATAGGGAAAGTACTCTTTAGATTAGGCCAGTCTCTTCTTTGGACTGCAATCTGAATGTAAACTGGATCTACTTGAACAAATCTAAGTTTACTTTTTTGCAATATACTTCTTGGGAGATTTATTTACTGCATGCAGTTATCACGCTTCGATGACTGCACAAAACTGTGCTATATTAACCAAATATCCCAATACTATCAAAGTCACTATCATCTACTGCAACTAGCAGTGGCTCTCCAGGTCTCAGGTCATGGTCTTACATCCAGGGGTCATTTCCTGCAGGAGCGCAGAGGAGCGGAGCTCCGGCAGTAAAGAGCCCAGGGGGCGGGCACATGCAACAAGCCCCACCCCCTGCTCCCAGCAGCCCTCAATCAGAACAAGAAGCAGCCAGGTAAGTTACAGAGCTCCCCCCGGCCCCCGGTCCAAAACAGTCCAGTGGCACCTTTAAGACCAAGTTTTATTCAGATATAAGCTCTCCCTCCTCTGCGAGGACAGATCTGCACGTTCCCCCCCCCCAATAGCTAGCAATCCAAAACAGTCCAATGGAGCCTGAGCGGTAGGTGTTGCCTTCTGACACACATCTGGTGATGGCAGGGGGTGTGGCATATGCAAATAAGTTATGCTAATGAGCTATGCTAATGAACTCCTGCACCTCTTTTTCTACGAAATGACCCCTGCCTACTACCCAATCCTTTTAACTGGAGATATTAGGAATTGAACTTGGGACCTTATGCAAACAAAGCAGATACTCTTTCTCTGAGCTATAGCTTCTCCCCACAATCTTATCTTCCAGTATTTCCAAAAAATCTTCTCTAGAATGAAGATTTCTCTGCCTCTATTTCTAAAGTTTCTCTAATCCAGGAAGTAAGAAAAGCTGCTTGGTTTTTATTTTCTGCTCCCTTCTTTGAAGCCTATAAAGTGAGTGTTACATCTGAGCTCTCTGACCTTATCTTCTGTTTGTTGCTCTATGTTTAGTTTTTTGAAGTCTGTTCTCTCTGCTTATCTCAAAGTCAACCAGGTAATTATCAAAGGTTTCCAAGCCTGTGACTCAAACTGTTAAATTTCCAACTGCTGTCATAATTGGGTTTAATGAACTGATGATATCAGATTTGATTCAGCTCTGCAGTTCCTATAGATACTTTAAAAAATGTTCTCTGGCGCTAGTTATTTATTTATTCATTCATGCATTCATTCATCTAATTTATATCCCGCCTTCCCTGCCAAGGCAGGCTCAGGGCATCTCACATAAAATATAAAACAAAACAGAAATTAGATAAAAACAGAGCAATACAATTATAAATATTATAAGTTATAAAATACAAAGTGCTAGTTTATGTCAGATGGTGGGCTTAGCAGCATCCTCAGACAACAGCCAGCCAATAGCATAGTCTGGGTTACCTGGCTGTTGACAATGATATTGGTGCTGGGCCAGAGCTACAGTTTCTTGAATGCAGCTCCCTAATCAAAAGCCTGGTGGAAAAGCTCTGTCTTGCAGGCCCTGCGGAACTGTAAGAGGTCCTGCAGGGCCCTGATGTCCTCCGGGAGCTCATTCCACCAGTGTGGAGCCGCCACTGAGAAAGCCCTGGCCCTTGTCGCAGCCAGCCTGGCTTCTCTAGGGCCCAGTAGGGCCAAGCGGTTTTGGGACCCCAATCGTAGTGCTCTCTGGGGAATGTGTGGGGAAAGGCGGTCCCTTAGGTATGTAGGTCCCTGACCATATAGGGCTTTAAAGGTAAGAACCAGCACCTTGAACCGAATTCAGTATGCTATAGGTAGCCAGTGCAGTGCTTTTAGGGAGGCCCAACAGCAGCCTGGTCGCCGCATTCCGTTTAGTGCCTGATAGTAGCTGGGCTGCAGTGTTCTGTATTGAATGGAGTTTCCATGGCTCCAAAACACACATGCTATAAAAACAACATACTGTATAAAAACACTGCAACACTGGAATTTTGAAAATATAACAAAAAAACCTCTGAAAAATTAATCCCCCCAAAATCTGTTAAAGGTGGAAGAAATCTCTGAAAATTGAAAGACCTGCAAACGGAGCATGACATTGAAGGCAAGGGTTTCCCTGAGGCATTTCAAATGGCAGCAAAAAGGCCCATATAAAGTAAATACTCTGTCACCTCATTAACTAGTCTGGCTCTAACCCGGAAGCCTGGTTGGCTTAGACTGAGTCGATTGAAATCGAATCCGACAAAGACAGAGGTCCTGTGCCTGAGTCGGAGTGGCCTGAGAGTAGGGATCCCGCTCCCAACCGTCAGTGGGGCACCGTTGGTGCCAGTGTCGGAGGTTAGGAATTTGGGAGTGCTCCTAGATGCCTCCTTAACAATGGAGGCCCAGGTAGCAGCCACTGCCAAATCAGCCTTCTACTATTTTTGGCTGATCAAGCAGTTGGTTCCCTTCTTTTAAAATAGCATGTCCGAGATGGTGGAGGTCTATATGGTACAGAGAACCTGGCAACAGTGATCCATGCAATGGTCACCTCGAGACTGGACTACCGTAATGCTCTCTACATGGGGCTGCCCTTGTCCCAAATCCAGAAGCTGCAGCTGGTGCAGAATGTGTCTGTCACTCCCATTCTAGTTACTGGTTCAATTTAAGGTTCTTGCTGTCAGGGGGTCCAATTCTATGGGCCCCAGAAGGAGGTGCTCCCATCCTCCATTGTTTGTGAGCTGAAGCAGAAATCTTCTGAGCTGGCCTCTGAAATGTTGTGTGCCAGCGCCCCCTAGAGCAGGTTAGGGGGAACTGTGGACAGTACTATAGCATACTGCAGTGTTTATTGTACATATCCCTGTCCCCCGTTAATTGCAATTTAATGTCTTCAGCCTTCTTCAGTATGATAGAGAGCCAGAGTGGCGTAGTGGTTAAGAGTGGTGGACTCTAATCTGGAGAACCGGGTTTGATTCCCCATTCCTCCACATGAAGCCTTCTGGGTGATCTTGGGCCAGTCACAGTTCTCTCCAAACTCTCTCAGCCCCACCTACCTCACAGGGTGTCTGTTGTGGGGAGAGGAAGGGAAGGCAATTGTAAGCCTCTTTGAGATTCCTTGGGGTAGAGAAAAGCAGAGTATAAAAACCAACTCTTCTCCTTCTGTGTCAACCCTTGGACAGCTGTGTTGCCTTTTTGCCTGCACTATTTTCTAATTCTTCAGTCGTAGCCCCACTGCGTTGTTTTATTTAGTAGTGATCTTTGCTGTTTGAGTCTCAGTGAGAAACGTGGACTATAAATGAAGTTAAATGAACAACAACAGCATTAAGCTCCCACTTTCCTGATAACATCAGCCTCTTTTCCTCTCCTGAGGAATTGTCATACTCACAATTCCAAAATAGGGCAACCAGATTTGAAATTGCAACCCACTGAGCCCCTTTCTCTTTACCCAGGCAGGCAGAGGCTGCAAGGAATTTGCAACCATCAAAAGTAAAAATGATGAAGGACTATGGATTTTACTGAAATGATTTTCTAATTTACCATTTAGCCTGCATCTGTATTAAATGTAGAATAATAATGTTCACATGGCAAGGCTGTTGGATTGGCAAAAGATCTAAGCAATTCAGTGGCACACAAAGGAACTGAATAAAGGAAAGGACCAGTGAATACATTAAATAGAATAAAGAGGCAAGGCTTTGTCTTGGCTGCGTGATCTCAAGCCACAGGTGGGGCACTACACAACTGAACAAATACCCCATGCCAAGAATGCACATAAAAATCAGCCTGTCAGGAAAAAGGCCAGGCTATATCCTTCCCTCTGACATTCTTGTTTCTTGTATCCAAGAAAACTGTTCCTGGGGAGAATATTCTAGCATTTTACCACCTTCCCTAACACTTTCTGCCTATAAAGCTTTACTATTTGATTTTGCTGAATGTTAAACTGACTTTAAGATTCACTTAGAAAGACAGAATATAAATTTAGGCACAGGAAAAAAAGATGCAACGTATACGTGGTGGAATGGGCCTGCTTTGGCCTGCAGGCCCTATTCCATCCTGCCCTCCAAGGTTTACCCAACACCGGGGGAGGCTTTTCCTTCTCTCTCAGGTAGCCCACTGCCACCACCTGACCTTTGCAGGACGTGCCCACCGGGAGAGTCAGGACTCCCAGCTTCCCTCCCAATATCTGAGGCCTTGCCTCTGTGTCTCCCGCTGCCTAGCACCTGGTCACCGCAGGGGTGGTTTACTGCCTTGGAGGAATAGCCATTGGCCAACTGACTGCCTTCCCCCTGGCGCTTCTTTTAAAATAGCATGTCTAAGATGGTGGGGGGTCTATGTGGTGCAAAAAATCACTACCAGCATTAAAAGTTATAAAGTATTTGTTAAAAAGAATGTTTACAAGCATACTTTTAGCAGAGCACCATATTGAGCAAGGGATTCAAAAGAAATGGGTAAAATGCAAATCCTCTGTCCCTCCCTCTATACATGCCTTATCAGTTGTTAGAATATAGGACAGGCTCCTTAGCTTAGCATATTACAGATCTCTACACAGTGCCATTACCTTGAAGCTTCTTCCACTCTCTAGAACAGCACATGGTCAAAATGGCTGCCTCCTAAGTTAAGAGTTCTGTCTGCTCTCATGGACTCCACACCCACCAAAGTGACCTTTCTCCTTGCTCCTCTGAGTTTTATCACCTCTCTTTTCCCCACCCACTGACCAGGTCAGGCCAGGTCAGAGAATTATTTCCAGGAGCTTCTTCCTGGAACCTTTCTAGTCTAAAGTCCTCCAAATCTCTGTTCCCTGCTTGGAGAAGGGGGAGAGCTTGACCCATCCCATTGTCTCTAGCTAGACCTATTAGCATTTCTTAAGAGGTAGCTGAGGTGATCCTGGAAAGTCATTGAACTGACATCCTCACCTTACTGCCTGGTCTCTGCCCAAAGGGGGGGGGGACCTTTTAAAACTTTCTGGTGAAGGTTTTGCTCATGTCAAACCTCCAAGGAAAGAATGCATTTCTTTACAATGTACCATAAAAAAATAGGGGATGTTACAATTCTACCCACCCTATTTCTTTCACCAGAACCCTGGTGGGTCAAGAAATGGTTCCTAACAGATCGTCAGAAAGCACAGTCCAGAGAGAATGCTTTCTATAGCTTATAAGTACTTAGCCAATAAGCATTTGATCCACACACTACAGGGCAGGGGTGTTGAATTCATTTGTTATGAGGGCGGATCTGACATAAATGAGACCTTGTTGGGCCGGGCCATGTGTGTCATAAAATGTAAGGCCAGGTAGCGGAGATATAAACTTTATAAAGGAGGCAAACACAATTTTTAAAAGTTAAAATAAAAACATTCTTAAAACATTTGCTCTCTTGCAATATTTTGTTTATTTAACAGTGTCTGATAACTGATACCTCTTGCTCTGAATTATTGCATCAAAATGTCTGTGCTGTTGCAATCCTGAGTATGCTGTTCAAGTGTGTATCTGTAAGCTACAAACTTACTTTTGATTTATTGACATTCACTACTGAAATCTCATGCTCAGAGTTCTGAGCCTAGGACCCAGGGAAAAACATGAAATGGCTGGGCACTGCAAACTTTTGTACATAAAATGCTTCGTGTGCTGGTCAAGAACATGAGAAGGCACCATGATTTATTTATTTATTTATTTATTTTATTCAATTTATACCCCGCCCTCCCCGCAACACTGTGTGTGACTGAGGGCTGTGTCTTTTTCTACAAAACTAGTCTTTCTCTGTAGTCAGTATCAGCCTACTATCTGGGAAGTCTAAGTTTAAAATCTCCAAAGGAAATGTGCTGGGTGAACTTGGTCTGAACACACACTCTCAGCCTAATCAACCTTACTGCCTTGTTGTTATTCCTCGTCTAAATAGTTCACATGGTTTTCCAACTAAGAAAAGGGGTAGTTCCCAGTTGCACCCAGGAGAGCCACAGCATAACAAGCCCAACAAAACACACACACTGTAGCAAGGCACACAAAAGCTCATACCTTGGATAAAACTTTGTTGGTCTTAAAGGTTGTTTGTATTTCTCCAGTGTGATTGAGGCAGCCAAGCAAAGCAAGCCCTCCCTCCCTCCCTCTCTTCAGGGAGGCGCCTCAGGGGAAGAAAGGCTTGCTTTTCTTTCCTGTGCAATTGAGCCAGCCTGGCCAGGAAGCAAGCTCTGGCTCGTTCCTTCTCTCCCCCTGGGAGGAGGAGGGGGAGGACCCTCAGCCAGAGCATGGAACAGAAGCTTGCCTATCTATCTCTCCTGAGCAACTGAGAGAGTCTGGCAAAGCAAAGCAAACTGCGATGCAGCAGCAGCAGAACTGGGAGAAAAAGCAGGAGACAGCCAGTTCCACTGCAGGCCTGATAGAAACCCTCCAGGGGCCTAATCTGGCCCATGAGCTGCATGTTTGACACCCCTGCCATAGGGGGCCACTCCAGATCATCCTTGACTCCAGGCTATAATTGTACAATAACCAGACAGCAGAAAATAACCTGCATGGAGGGCAGATACCTCAAGAAAGCAGGCCAAGTCACAGAGTACTGGTCAAATCATATGTTCTATTATTATAATATGATCAAGAATCAATAACGTAGAAGACTTGTCAAGAAAACATTTACTCATTTTAGTGATGGACAACAGGACACTGAAGTCTGTGAGATGACAACTTACACAGCAGTTTTTATG
>NW_015165830.1:954303-956278 GCF_001447785.1 Gekko japonicus
ATATGCAGAAATCGGGACTATTTTAATATACAAAAGTGAGGATAGCCCCTTAGAAGACATTACTTCACCAGTAAAGAGAAACATCCTTTGATACAGAAGAACATCACAAACCCATGTAGAAAAAGGTTGCCTCAGTAGAAATATTTTAAATCCAAATCAACGAAGAGCAGTTTGCAGAACAGTGAGTCAAGGAAAATAAGTAGCAGGATTAGAGCAAATTAACAAATCTTGCCATGATTACAGATCCAGATGGTTGCTAAGAAAACACACAGGAATTCAAAATGCCTGGTAGGGAAGAGATATGGAGTGTTTCACTATACATCATAAACAAAAGACTGGAAATCTGAAACCTTGACAGTCTATAAAAGAACTCATTTCCCGATGGGAAATGGTCCACTAGTTTTGCTGTTAACTATATGTAACGTTTTAAGGTATTTGCTGATCATTGATCGTAATAAATCAAATCGAATTGAAAAATTATACTTAAGATTGGCTGGCATGCCCATGAATGATAAAGAGAGAATTAGCCACTAATTTGATAGAGACAGGCTATTAGCCTTTTACACCAAAGGGTAAACTCTCCCATCCAGTCTTATACAATTGGCAGGTCAGTTAAACTAAGAAGGAATTCTAGGTTGCAGTCTGGAATGTCAGACACAAGGGCTGGAGTCAACAGATCCATTCCAAGAGATTCTTCTACTGGTGCAAGGCTTTTGTTGTGAGAGGAAAGCTGCATCATTAGCAGAAAGCTTTCATAGGATTGCTCCTAGTAAATTGGATATTGGAAAAGAACTTATAAGTCTATGAAGATTTTTTGGCACAATACATCACGGTTGTTTTGCTTCCTTTCAACTTCCAACCCGTGATCTCTCTCCTTGGTTTGCATCCACCTGGAGATCCACCTGGAGTTTGGCTACCCTAGGCCTGGCAGCGCCCTCTGGGTGACTTGATGACACCTGACTGACATAACTTAACTAGGCCTGGCATCTTGCTCCTGTTCATAAGTAACAACAAAGGGAACAGCAATACACTACAGCAATACAGTAGTAATGTTATACAGAGAAATTGCTGCAAAGTGCACACAGTAGTGAAATTAGATTCTGGTACTGATGAATTTCATGATGTTTTTAATCTTTGTATTCAACAGGTGAACAGACAAGACGACGAACTTCTCGAGTTATTGCTCGTTTCGAAGTCTCTTTCTCAAAGGAGTCTCAATTCTACATCCATGTGCAACAAAGTCAACACTGGTTGAAGACACTGGATCCGTCCATTTGAAATGTTATGTCTGTAGCTATATAGCTTTTGGGAGAAGACTTTTTGATCCAAGATTCCAGTGTTGACTTTGTTGCACATGGATGTAGAATGGAGACTCCTTTGAGAAAGAGACTTAAAAACGAGCAATAACTCGAGAAGTTCGTCGTCTTGTCTGTTCACCTGTTGAATACAAAGAATTAAAAAATCCTTCTATTCATCAGTACCAGAATCTAATTTCACTACTGTGTGCACTTTGCAGCAATTTCTCTGTTCTGCCAGACCCAGGTTCTTGCTGTGGAAGCTGACTGGGTGATTTCAGACCACTCGCAGACTTTCAGCCTAACCTACCTCACAGGGTTGTTGTGCAGATCAGAAGCGGAAGAGGGGAATGATGTGAGTAGGTGGCTGCAGCAGCTGAAGGAACAGGGGACAGTGGCACACAGGAGTCACGGTTTCCTACCCAGACAGAGAGGAGGGGAGGAGGAGCCGTAACCTCTACTCGTAGTACAAGTAAATTTATTGTATTAAGCCATTGGCCATTACAAAATACAAAAGACACCATAGCAATAGTAAAAATTATCACCATTAGAATCAGACAAGGGGCGGGACCTGCAATACTCGCGGGGGGGGAGGGAACTCCACACCTATCAGGAAGAGGAGGAAGCAGGAGGAGGAGGTAAGTTCCCCCCATCCCGCCGGTTCCCCCCGGCTCCTCCCC
>NW_015165830.1:956770-980057 GCF_001447785.1 Gekko japonicus
CCGAGCAACCTCGGCAGTCTTCCCCCCCCCCTTCGCCTCCGAAGTGAGGCCTGCGGCTTGCAGCCACCAGGCCTCACCGGTCTCTCCCCCCCTGCTCCAAAGCGAGGCCCGCAGCTTGCAGCTGCTGGGCCTCGCGGTCGCTCACTCCCCCCCGCACTGAAGCGAGGCAGTTCGCAGAGTGTTCCCTGCGCATGCGCAGGGAACGCTCTTTTAGTTTTGGGGGGATTTAAATATCCCCCCAATATTTTTTTACAGGTTTCAGATTTTTGTGCACACCTGGGGACTGCCCCAAGTGTGCACGAAAATCTCCCTCCCCCCCAGGTGCCCCCGATGCGTGGATTTAGATATCCGCACGCAGGGGGCACCTTTCGCTATTAGATATATAGATTAAAATTGACTGTCTACTTGTAGTAGTGATGTGCATGACAAGGAAGATAGGATGGGTAGGCACAATCCTTCGGGGGGGGGGGTCAATACCATCATCCAGATAGATGGCACATGAACCACTGCTGCTTCACAGTGGAGGGGCCCTGATACAGTTGCCAAGTCTGCATTGGGAAATTCCTCAAGATATGGGGGTGGAGTTTAGGGAGGGGAGGGAGCTCAGCAGGGATGTGGAGCCATAAAGTCCACCCTGGAAAGCTGCTATTTTATCCAAGGAAACTGGCCTCTGTAGTCTGGGGATCAATTGTAATTTTGGAAGAACCCCAGGCCCCACCTGGAGGTTAGCAACCCTAGACCCTGAGCTTTGACAAACTGCTGAACAATGCCTACTCTTGACAATGAATCCAATCTATCGTACGATACGATTTTATTCTTGGGAATGATTTGTGACGGCAATCCAGTGCCCACATTTTTTAAAAACTGGGAAAGGATCTGAAACAAAGAGCTAAATATAATCCCTTCCACATATCTTACATCCGGTCTATTGTGTAGCAGCACTTGGCACTTAAGTCTAGGATTGCAAGTGGCTCAGCAATTAGTCAGTGGAAAACTTTCCATTAGGCGTGGACACCTGCAGTTTCAACCTCATGAATAAATAAGAGCCTTAATTATTGCAGAGACAGCCAACATCCCCCTCTGACGGTGCACCTTTTGCGTTAAACAACACCCAGTCAGTCACAACAGCACAGCCCACTTTGTCAGGTGATGTGCACTGCACTTCTTCAAGCAATGCAATCAGATTTGTAACACTGCTTGAGGAAGGTTCCTACACTGACCTTATCCATTCCTGGTTGACTTGACAGACAGCTGCAGCTTTAACCACAATACTTCAGGTTGAGGTATGGCATCTCAGTGGCTGCTGTCATTGTTAGTTCATGTATAAAACCTAAAAATGACATGCTACTAGATTCATGGAATATACATCAGGGTATTACTGAATGTCTATTGGGTTGGATTCAGCAGTTCCGCTATGTGAGAAAACATTTTCATGGAAAAAAGACTCCTTCCATTCCTCCAACAGAATGATTCTTTCCTCCGGCATCGGTTGTCTTCCCCTAGATTCCTCACTTAGCAGAAGAGAATTACTGGATTCAACAAATCTGTTTCCTATGTTGACAGACAGACATCAACTCTTCTTGAGAAACCCATGCTGGTTCTTAGTAATTACAGCCGTCCTTTCTAAATGCTCAAGGATTGTCTGTTTGATTATTTGTTCTAAAATTTCCCGAGGTATAGACGTCAAGCTGACGGGACGGTAGTTACTCGGATCCTCCTTTTCCTCCTTCTTGAACATGGGTACAACATTTGCCTGCCTCCAGTCATAAGAACATAAGAGAAGCCAATGTTGGATCAGGCCAATGGCCCATCCAGTCCAACACTCAGTCACACAGTGGCCAAAAATACCAGGTGCCATCAGGAGGTCCAGCAATGGGGCCAGGACACTAGAAGCCCTCCCACTGTTGCCCCCCCCAAGCACCAAGAATACAGTGCATTACTTGTCCCAGAGTTCCTATCTATACCTTGAGGCTAATATTCACTGATGGACCTCTGCTCTTGAAGTCGTCCATGCTTATAGCTGCCACCACCTCCTGTGGCAGTGAATTCCATGTGTTAATCACTCTTTGGGTGAAGAAGTACTTCCTTTTATCTGTTCTAACCTGACTGCTCAGCAATTTCATGGAGTGCCCACAAGTTCTTGTATTGTGAGAAAGGGAGAAAAGTACTTCTTTCTGTACCTGCTCTATCCCATGCATAATCTTATAACCCTCAATCATGTCACCCATCAGCTGTCGTTTCTCCAAGCTAAAGAGCCCCAAGCACTTTAACCTCTCTTCCAAACCTTTTATCATTCCAGTCGCCCTTTTCTGCACAGTCTTCTGGCACCTCACCTGTTCTCCAAGAATTCTCAAAAATAATGGACAGAGGCTCGGAAATTACATCTGCGAGTTCTTTTAGTATCCTTGGATGCAGCTCATCTGGCCCCGAGGACTTCGTTTCATTTAAAGAAACTAGGTGTTTATGTACTACACCTATGCAGATCCTAGGCTGCAACTTCCTTCCCTCATCATGTGTTCTGTTTTTGCCATAAAGGTAAAGGTAAAGGTTCCCCTGCTCGAAAGCCAGTCGAGTCCGACTCTAGGGTTGCGGTGCTCATCTCCGTTTCAAAGCCAAAGAGCCAGCGCTGTCCAAAGACGTTTCCGTGGTCATGTGGCCGGCATGACTAAACACCAAGGTGCACGGAACACTGTTACCTTCCCACCAAAATGGTACCTATTTATCTACTTGCAATTTCTTGCTTTCAAACTGCTAGGTTGGCAGAAGCTGGAACTAGAGATGGGAGCTCACTCCATCATGCGGCACCCTGGGTCTCGAACTGCTGAACTACCGACCTTCCACAGCCTGCAGTTCAGCGTCTTAACCACTTGAGCCACCGCAGCAGGCCTTATTTTGATGTAAAATAGGTAATGGCAGTGATGACAACTGAAGTATTATTATTGAAATACAGGTTGTTACTGTGTGATTTACATTAAATTTTAGTGACTCAGCAGTTTTTCAAATGTTATGTATTTCCTAAAAGTGAGGACCTATTTGCAGGAGAAACCATGAGGCCCATACATAATCATCATATATGACAATACTTCCCTGGCTGCACAAATAATACACACAGTCTGAAAAGCTACGGACTTTTGCAGATTCACCCACACACAAACACACACACGCACTCAAATATGGACATTTGTGATCATTCTATGTTGTAGTAATTGTGTGGGTATCACATTTTACCTTAAGTATTTCTGACCATGGGATTCTACCCAGCATAACTTTATGTTTGACAAAATTTGCTTTCCTGAAGTCCAACCTATATGTCTGACTATGTACAGCTTTTACCTTCCCCAAGACTGTAAATTCCAAAATTACATATTCACTACTACCCAAGGTGTCCACTACTTTCACCTTGTCAACCAGTTCTTTCCTGTTGGTAAGAATAAAGTGCAAGATAGCAGATCCCCTTGTTTCCCTCTGTACTTTCTGGAAAATAAAGTTGTCAGCATGACAACTCAGAAATTTATTGGACCTTTCATTTTTAGCAAAGCTGGACTTCCAACAGATATCCGGGTAATCAAAATCTCCCATGACCACTGTGTCCCGTCTCTTTGAGAACTTTGTAATCTGCTCTAGGAACATGGCTATTTTTGGGCAGGAACGCACAGGAACGGAGTTCCGGCTAGCTCCTGAGCTGGCCACGGCCAGCAGGAACTCATTAGCATAATAGCCACAGCTAACAGCAGAAACTCATTAGGATTGGCCTAACATGCAAAGAAGTTCCTGCTATATTTACAAAACGTTATACAGTCAAGCAGAAACAGATCAAAAGGAAGTCAAAGAATTCCTTATAAAATATAATAAAAAGAAATTTAATGATGAACAAAGGAAAATCCTGAATGACCCCATAACAACTTGTGAGTTAGTAGAAGCGAGTAAAAGGCAAAAGAAAAAGAAATCCCCAGGACCTGATGGTATCCCTGTCGAGGTCTATCAAAAAGTGGAACATGAAATACTACCACTATTTAAAGAAATGATCCAGGAGGCCATGACTACAGGCAAGTTACCAATAACATGGAATGAAGCATTAATATCATTAATCCCTAAGCCAAATACGGATGCAAGCGAGATAAAAAATTACAGACCAATATCGCTCCTAAATGCAGATTATAAAATATTCGCATCAATCTTAGCAACAAGATTCAAAAAGGTACTAATGCAAGTAATAGAGACCAATCAGGGTTTCTACAAAAACGCCAAATAAAGAACAATTTAAGAACAATAGTGGACATAATAGAATATTATGAGCAACATCCTGGACATCAAATGGCATTGGTTTTTCTTGATGCAGAGAAAGCGTTTGACAATGTGAAATGGGGCTTCTTGAAGAACAAGCTGAACGAATGGGAATGTGGGGAAAATTTCCAAACCTTGATAGCTGCTATTTACAAAGAACAATGGGCAAAAATAATCATCAGCGGAGAATTAATACAAAGTATCCCGATTCAAAAAGGAACCAGACAAGGTTGCCCTCTTTCACCACTATTGTTTATATTTGGAATAGAGACATTAAATGATTTGATTAGAGAGAACACAAAAATAACAGGCCTTAAAATAAAGAATGAGCAGTATAAACTCCAAGCGTTTGCGGATGACCTTGTGTTCATTTTAGATGACCCAATAACTTCAGTAGAGCATCTACTAAACACGATACAATTATATGGGGAAAGAGCAGGTCTAAAAATAAACCTTGGAAAGACAAAAATAGTAACCAAAAATTGTAAACAGACAGATATAGACAAAAAACAACAGATAGCAAATATCGAAGTGGTAAAAAAGGTAAAATATTTAGGTATCACAATCACAAATAATAATATAAATCTCTATCACAACAACTATAAGGTTTTATTAGAGGAAATTAGGAGGGATCTACAAAAATGGCATGATCTACACATTTCATTAATGGGGACAGTTGCCACCATAAAAATGAATATTCTGCCGAGGTTTCTTTTCCTGGCACAATGCATACCCATCTTAAAAACCAATAATTTTTTGATGAACTAGATCAAATGGTGAGAAGGTTTATCTGGCAAGCCAAAAGGTCTCGAATAAAATGGAAGCTTCTACGTGATAGAAAAGAAAAAGGTGGCTTGGGAATACCAGACTGGAGTTTGTATTACCAAGCAGCAGCTATGGGATGGATCCGTGATTGGATACTATTAGAAGATAAAAGGACATTACAATTGGAAGGACATGACCTATACATGGGCTGGCATGCCTATGTATGGTATGATAAAGAGAAAATACATCAAAACTTCCATAATCATATCATAAGAGGGGCGTTGAACAAAACTTGGAAGAAAATTAAAGAAAGATTTTATAATGAAATACCACTCTGGGTATCGCCATTAGAAGCCTTCATATTGCCAGCGTTGCTAACAAATGAAAAGAGAGCAACATACGAAACATTGTTAACCAAAGAAAAAAAATCTGAAATCATTTGAGACTTTACAAGAAATGAACATAAACCTTACTAGTTGGGAAAAGATACTAATGCATTCAAGATTCAATAAGGACAAAAAAATGAACTTTATAAAATTAAAGTCTGAATTGGATAAGATTTGGTTATCATCTGCAGACAAACAAATTCAAAAATTATACAATTTTCTACTGAGCGACAGTATGAAAGAGGTAGCAGTTAAACCTTGTATGAAAGCCTGGGAGCAAAACATCGGCCACACAATACAACTTGAGGAATGGGAAAAAATGTGGAAATCGGTGAAAATAGTAAGAGCTACGGCATATAAAGAGAACATATTCAAAATGTTTTATAGGTGGCACTGGACCCCAGATAAACTTTCCAAATGTTATAGGAATGTTTCAGATGCTTGTTGGAGATGTAAAAATAACATAGGAACCTTTTACCATACTTGGTGGAGATGTGAAAATATATGTAGTTTTTGGAAAATGGTTAAAAAAATGATGAAAGAGATAACAGATATAGAATTGCAACTCCGTCCTGAAACTTTTCTTCTGAACATAATACCAGATAGATTAAATAAGGACGATCACTGTGTTATCCTATATATTCTCACAGTAAGCAGAATCCTTGTAGCTAAAAAATGGAAAACGGATACAATACCTAGAAGAGATGAGATAATCGAAAAAACCCTTGAAATAGCGGAAATGGACAAATTAAACCAAATACTAGCAGGGAGAGTCGGACTCGACTGTGCGACTGAACAACAACAAACAATCTTTTGGATTCTAGAGCCACAAGGCAACATCAGGGGAAGGCCTCAGTCTCTATGCCCTGTTGTTGGCTGACCAGAGAACTGGTTGGCCACTGTGTGAGACAGGATGCTGGACTAGATGGAACACTGTTCTGATCCAGCAGGGATGACACTGTCTAACCATCTCATCCTTTGCCGTCCCCGTCTTCTTTGACCTTCAATCTTTCCCAGCATCAGGGTCTTCTCCAGTGAGTGCTCCCTTCTCATTTGGTGGCCAAAGTATTTGAGCTTCAGTTTCATTATCTGGCCTTCCAGGGAACAGTCAGGGTTGATTTCTTTGAGGATTGACTGATTTGTTCTTCTTGCAGTCCAAGGGACTCTCAAGAGTCTCCTCCAGCACCATAGTTCAAAAGAATCTATTCTTCGGCGCTCGGCCTTCCTTATAGTCCAGCTCTCGCAGCCATACATGACTACTGGGAATACCATTGCTTTGACCATGCGGACTTTTGTTGGCAGGGTGATGTCTCTACTTTTTATCATGCTGTTTAGGTTCGCCATCGCTTTCCTCCCAAGGAGCAGGCGTCTTTTAATTTCATGGCTGCAGTCACAGTCTGCGGTGATCTGGGATCCCAGGAACGTGAAGTCTGTCACTACTTCCACGACTTCCCCTTCTATTTGCCAAGGAGTGATGGGGCCGGATGCCATGATCTTAGTTTTTTTGATGTTGAGCTTCAAGCCCACTTTTGCGCTCTCCTCTTTTACTCTGAGCAAGAGGTTCTTTAGATCCTCTTCACTTTCAGCCATTAGAGTGGTATCATCTGCATATCTGAGGTTGTTGATCTTTTCCCCAGCAATCTTAATTCCCGCTTGTGATTCATCCAGGCCAGCATTTCGCATGATGTACTCTGCATATATATTAAATAAGCAAGGTGACAGTATACATCCTTGTCGTACTCCTTTTCCTATGCTGAACCAATCAGTTGTTCCGTATCCGGTTCTAACTGTCGCTTCTTGGCCCTTATACAGGTTTCTCAAGAGACATGTGAGGTGGTCTGGTACTCCCATCTCTTTAAGGACCTGCCATAGTTTGTTGTGATCCACACAGTCAAAGGCTTTAGCATAGTCAATGAAGCAGAAGTAGATATTTTTCTGGTACTCTCTTGCTTTCTCCATAATCCAGCGAATGTTGGCAATATGATCTCTCGTTCCTCTACCTCTTCGAAACCCAGCTTGTACTTCTGGTAGTTCTCTATCCACGTACTGTTGAAGCCTAGCTTGTAGGATCTTGAGCATGACCTTGCTAGCGTGTGATATGAGTGCAATTGTGCGATAGTTTGAACATTCCTTGGCATTGCCCTTCTTTGGGATTGGAATGTATACTGATCTTTTCCAATCCTGTGGCCACTGTTGCGTTTTCCAAATTTGCTGGCAAATGGAGTGCAGAACTTTAACAGCATCCTCTTCTAAGACTTTGAATAGCTCAGCTGGGATACCATCACCTCCACTAGCTTTGTTGTTAGTAATGCTTTCTAAGGCCCATTTAACTTCACATTCCAGGATGTCTGGCTCGAGGTCAGTGATTATACCGTCGTGGTTGTCAAGGACATCGAGGTCTTTCTTGTATAGTTCTTCTGTGTATTCTTGCCATCTTTTCCTAATCTCTTCTGCTTCTGTTAGGTCCCTACCGTTTTTGTCCTTTATCATGGCCAGCTTTGCATGGAACGCTCCCTTGATTTCTCCAATTTTCTTGAAGAGATCTCTAGTCCTTCCCATTCTATTGTTTTCTTCTATTACTTTGCACTGTTCATTCAGGAAGGCCTCCTTATCTCTCCTTGCTGTTCTCTGGAAATCTGCGTTCAGTTGGGTAAATCTTTCCTTTTTGCCTTTGCCTTTCGCTTTCCTTCTTTCCTCTGCTATTTGTAAAGCCTCATCAGAAAGCCATTTTGCTTTCTTGCATTTCTTTTTCTTTGGGATGGTGGTGATTGCTGCTTCCTGTACAATGTCACGAACCTCTGTCCATAGTTCTTCAGGCACTCTATCTATCAAATCCAGACCCTTGAATCTATTCTTCACCTCTACTGTATATTCATCAGGGATGCAATCTAGGTCAAACCTGAATGGCCTCGTGGTTTTCCCAATTTTCTTCAGTTTAAGTCTGAATTTTGCAATGAGTAGCTCATGATCTGAACCACAGTCAACTCCAGGTCTTGTTTTTACTGAATGGATAGAGCTTCTCCATCTTTGACTGCAAATTATATAGTTAATCTGATTTCGGTGTTGCCCATTTGGTGATGTCCATGTGTAGAGTCACCTCTTAGGTTGTTGGAAAAGGGTGTTCACTATGACCAGTGTGTTCTCTTGACAAAACTCTGTTAACCTTTGCCCTGCTTCATTTTGCTTTCCAAGGCCAAACTTGTCTGTTATTCTGGTTACCTTTTGACTTCCTACTTTAGCATTCCAGTCCCCTATGATGATGAGGACATCATTTTTTGGTGTTAGTTCCATGAGATAACATCTCATAAAGACCCTATTAAAAGGACAGGATATTTTTTTTCCAGACCAGTTGGCAACCCTAGTTGTTTAGGATGGTCCTACTGAAAGGTATTCCATGAATTTTGGGTGTGGATTTAACATTTTGATTTTACAGGTGGCTGTTGCAAATTTGGCACCAAAAACCTCCCCATTAAATAAACAAGCCAGCAATATTGGCTATGTTCAGATGTCACACTAACTCACAATCAAATTCTACTGTGCTGAAGTGTGCTAATAATGAGCATGAACACAGCTTGTCTGTCTTGCCCAGATGCTTCCCTCACTCCTCCTTACTTCCATCTAGCAAGGGGCACAAAAACAAACTCCTGTTAAGCGTAAATTCCAATTGCCTGTGATGCCTGAATTCAGCTGCCTGGATAAACTGAAGTTTGTTCACCCCCCCCCCCCAACTGATTCACATATTGGTAGGGAAGGGAGCAAATTCCAGTTAGTCCAGGTGCCTGCATTCCAATCTCATGGGAAATTAGAGACTTTATTTATTCATTAAAACACTTCTAACCTACCTTTCTTCATCTCACGGTGAACCCAAGAAGGTTTTGCCTGCAGTATAAAACAGAAGTGGATGCTGAGGAGAAACTGGCATGATGAACACAACTGGTGCAGGGGCTCATACAGGGAGAGGTCCCCGTTTTCAATTTGAATTCGGTTTTGCACTGCATGTGGGAAGGGAGGAGTAAAGAGAACATCTGGGTGTGATCCACAAGCTGTGTTCATGCCATCACAGCAAGCAGGAACCTGAGTTTTGAAATGGAGAATCCTCCATCCAGCCCCGTAGCTAACAACTTTGTGCTCAGGGGGCCAATGTTTTTCTTGGGGGGCCTGCCATTATACGTCTGTGCAGTACTGTCATGCCATGCTCATACTTCTAAATAACGAAATATTAAATAATAAATACAATGAATAATAATAATACTTGCATTAAAATGGTGAGCGAGTAATTTAGCTGCTGCATAAATTAGTTTGCTCTGGAGCCATCCTTCCTGCGCTAAGACAAAAACATATGAGCCGGAGGCTAAAAACCTGTGAGCTAGCTCACACTAACCCAAGCTTAGAGGGAACACTGGCGGGGACTCAGGCTCAGCTCCTCTTTCTGTTTGTCCCCTCGTCATCCTGCTGGGGGTGTTTCCAGGGGGCCTTCTTTGGCACAAGGGGGTTCCATCCAAATGGAGGGGGCGGAATGCAGCCATTGTGAACCCCCGGCTGGGACGCGGAGTGGGGGGGGGAGTCTAAGGAACAGCATGAGAAACGAGACACTACTGGAGTCCGACTGATTTTCTGCTCTCCGTCTCTCTGCTGCTCCGGCGACATTCTTGGGTTCCTCTACCCGGCAACAGCTGGGTCAGCACCCAGGGCCTTTTCTCATTGGCTGCCTCGGCCCCATCCAGAGGTCGATTCGGGGGAGATTGCAGTTCCCCCGGGTGAGGTGCGGGGGGCGGGGCACACGACGAAGCCCTGCCCCCTGCTTCCGGCCCTCATTCAGCCAGGAGGAGGGAGGAGAAGAGGGAGGGTAAGTTGCTTCCTCCCCGCCTCTCCCCACCCCTGCCTGCCTGAGGTCAGGGAGGGCCTTGGCGGGGCTTTTGGGGGTGGAGCCTGAGTGGTGGGTTTAGATTCAGAGGAATTAGTTGTGTTAAGTCTGTTGCTGCAAAATAGTCCAAGAGTTCAAATAGCACCTTTAAGACTAACAAGACTAAGACTAACTGAGTGGTGGGTGTGGCCTTATGACACACTTCCGGTGATATCAGGGGTGTGTGGCCTTATGACACACTTCCGGTGATGTCAGGGGGTGTGGCATATGCTAATGAATTATGCTAATGAGTTCCCCTAGCTCTTTTTCTACGAAACGACCCCTGGCCCCATCCTCTTCCACCCACCTCCGAAGGGCCAGGACTGGGCTCCATCTGACTCTGGCACCTCTGCCCAGCCCCCGCTGTTGCTCCTATAGCTGCCTGGATCTCCCTCCGCACTGGACTTCTCCAGCCTTGGCAAAAGGAATGGGGGCCTTGGCGGGGGGCCTGTGGCTCCTGCTGTTCCTCCTGAGTGGGCTCCTGGTGGTAGGTGATCCCACCCCACCCAGGGGGAGGGGTCCGTAAAAACCACCAGGGAGGCAGGCCCCATGGGCCCCGCAGTAGCTACGGGCCTGCCTCTATCCTACTTTACATTCAGCTTTACATATTATAACCACTTCTTTTCTACTAATCCTGGGTACATAGGGGAGGATCAGCAAAGGCAAAGAACAGTAACAGTTTAATCCCCACTGAAATGAGTGCAAACCTTAAGGATATGACATGGGGTAAAATGCCATCGTCACAGCTGAGTTATGGAACCCCTATAGAGTAGGGGTGTCAAACATAAGGCCCGGGGGCCAGAACCGGCCCGCCCAGGGCTCTTATGCGGCCCACAAGCAACTAATGGAAGGGAGGGAACAGGAGACTGCTCAAGGGGGGATGGGACGAGCCAGTCCAATTGTGGCTTCAGCATGGTGGAACAACCTCGTCGCCAGCAGTCAAGCAGTGTGGGGGCATCTGCCCAGTGCTGCGCTGCTGGCTCTCCAGTCCACCCACATGGGTTTTCCTTTGCACCCCCCTCCCAGCCTATGAGGCCTTGCAGTCAGGATACACCAATTTGGACCTTACCAGCTGCTGTCCTTTCTACAGTTTATGTCTCCAGTACCTGGCATTACATTTCATGGCACACATGTCCTGGCCCGACAAAGTGACATTTATGTTAGATCCAGCCCTTGTGACAGAAGACTTCAACACCTCTGCTATAGAATTTCCAAGGCAAGAGACGAACAGAGCTGGTTTGCCATTGCCTGCCTCTGTGTAGCAGCCCTGGACTTCCTCAGTGATCTGCCTCCCAAGTACTAACTTGGGTGACCTTGCTTAGCAGGCAAGATCTGACGAGATCAGGCTAGCCTAAGCCATCCAGGCTGGGGCTCGAAGGACTTTACTGCTGGAGTCAACAACTGCTGTTTTATAAGGAAGATGTGAACACATCCACAGTTTAGTGTCTCCTTTGTGCCCCCTACTTGTTCACCACAAGGGCCATAATGGAAAAATAAGATGACCTAGATGAGAGCAGCTAATTTATGTCTATGCAGGTCTACTCAAAAGTAAGCCCCATTTTATTTTGTGGGGCTTACTCCCAGGAAAGTGTTGCTAGGATTGCAGTTTATGATATAGTATAAAGTAATAAATAAGCCTATATACAAGTGTGCCATGAAGCATCCTGGGTGACCTTGGGCCTGTCATATACCGCTTGGGCTACCATATTTCACATGGTCATTGTGAGGATAAAATAGGAGGGAGAAGGAAGTACACCACTGCGAGCTACTTGAAAGAAGACCAGGATAAAAATGCAATAAATATAATATAAATGCAGTTTGCATACGTCTGCCATAAATCTCATGAAAGCCCAGCTATAGCAACTAAATAAAATATGTTGCACCTGGCTGCAATCAATTTTTAAAAGCATTTATCCTCAAGCAAACTATTCACCAAAGAGTAGAAAAGATTTCCCTGATCTTTACAGTTTGTGTTCCATAATTCACTCTCTTGCACTTTCATAGCAAACATTCCTTGAGAATCTGCTGCATTATGTCATTAAAGCCACATCACCACATCCAGCTGCCAGATACAAGGCTTATTGTCTCTACTTTTCTCCATCTTCAGTCATACATTCCAATGTTAGGGCTTCCTTAAAGGAACAGTGCTTCTGACCCAGAATGCCTTTACTCAGCAAATGTGAAAGGGGGAATGTGATGAAACTCAGTACATGGTGTACAGAGGTGTTTGCTTCATCAGACTTCCATGGACTGTTTTTTTGTGCAGTTAAGAATATAAACTACAACTCAGTAGTTGACATAGCAATACAACTTAAGGTTGACATAGCAATACCGTCTTTAGTTGTTCGTCAAAACAAAGGAAGAAAAAAATTTGTAGGGCTCACACAGAAATAAACTCACTCTTTTGTTATTCTCTCTTCTCCCAAAATATTAGAACTCAAGAGCAACCAATCAAGTTGATGGGCAACAGATCCAAGATGGTAAAGGAAGTATTTTACAACTGACTAAACGTAGAATTCGCTGCCAGTGGAACAAAGTTTGAGTCCAGTGGCACCTTTAAGACCAACAAAGTTTTATCAAGGTTTTGTGTGCAAGCACACTTCTTCAGATACAATGAAACAGAATTTCCTCAACTATTACATATAGAAGTGATGGCCATCGGTACAGATAACTTTAAAAAGGGAATTAGATACATTCATGGAGGATAGGTCCATCAGTGGCTTCTAGCCATGGTGACTAAAGGGATCCTCTACATTCATAGGCTGAAAACCTCTGAATACCAGTGCTAGGAAGCATCTTTGAGTGGAAGGCCTTGGCCTCTATGCCCTGTTGTTGGCCCTCTAGAATAACTGGTTGGCCACTGTGTGAGACAGGATGCTGGCCTACATGAACCACTGGTTTGAGCCAGAACTCTTCTTATGTTCTTACAGTAGTTAGTAAAGATGTGACATGCTTTAGAAAGATGGTACAATTAACTAGTAGTCAAATGGTTAGTGAGTATAAGCCTTGCTCAGTTCCTACTTCAACTGTGGTTACTTAGCCAGCAGTTTTCATAAATTCTACATACAATAACCTTTGACGACCTAACAAAATCACCAGTAAAGTATCCAGGATAAACTAAGTCCTTGAGACAGCAGGTTACTATAGATTACTTTGCCTTTAGCTGTTTTAGTACTTAACCTGAAGATAGGGTCACTGAGAAGGTCATTTGATGTCTTCCCGTCTGAATCTGCAGTCAAACACAGTCTTTCTTCCCTGACCCCAGGAGGTTGGTATCCTGATCTTCTTAGCAATGCTTTTTATGCTACCCCTCCACCTTTTCTAAACTGCAATGATGTGTTCAACTTGCACTGCTGACTCTTGCTCTGCCTCGGTGAGAGTTTTGTGCATCATACAGATTAGCTGTAGCAGTTATTAGGCAGTAATGTTCCATTTCAGTGGATTCCAAGATTTCTCCATGTCTCCATTCCTAGTCAATTCATTGTATTTACTGTTTTCTTGCACAATCTTCCTTAACACTGGTGCCAGTTTATCACCCTAAGATTTCATTGTCATATGTCTGCAATGTTAAGTGCAAAATCATAATTTTTGATGTTGTCCTAATGTTGTTGGCATGCCTCTAGCCTGAGCAATTATATGTTGGCTTTGTAAATAAGGATGTGGTAGCTTTTCAGACTGTTTTTTCCTGAACCAGTATTTATTTTCATACTACACAAACTTATTCCCCATTCACATAACGAAGCAGGCATATATGGATGTTGTCAGAGACAGAGTCTTAGTTCAGTGACATCAAGATTCTTCCCAATGACCTCACTCTTAGATACTTCATTGACATTACCGATGGACAAGAAACTGGGGCCAAGTTGTATGCTACTCAGGATGAAAATAATCTGTTTATAATCTAAACTCTCTATTTAGAGTCTCAGCAATTTAACCTCTTGTGGTCTGGAGGAAACCAGCTGTAGAGACCTCAAACAAGGAAAGTTAAGTACATTCATAGTCCCACTGATTTTAATGGGAAACTTAAGCACATGTTTAACTCTCTCCCACTGAAATCGATGGAATCATCTTTGGTTAGATTGCATTCTGTCCTTATTGACCATGCACGGGTGGCAACTGTTTATCTCCAATTTCATCTAGTTTGCTCAAGGCTCAATATTTTGCAGCTCCAATACTTAGATGACAATATATTTTCCATCAGGTCTCATGTGTGGTTGTAAATGGAATGCTTCAACCCTAGATAATAATCTTTCTCTTATTATCTGTGCTGACACTGAAGTTGTGAAAACTTCTATTTACAACAAAATACTATAAGGATATATCTGTCCATGTGAGTCTATCTCAACTCATGTTAAAGCTGCACATAGAGATGGTGGTAGGTTTTTCTTAAAATAATTGATTCTTATTGTACACAGAAAGATTGGGTTTGTGGAGCCCATAGATGAAAAGAAAAAACTTTCCTGTGATACAAAATTATGACATAAAAGTATGTTCCGAAAAAAGGGAAAAATAAAATATTGTATTCATTGCACCTTGCAAAACAAATAATTGTAAAAGTATACAACTGTTCATGTAACACCCCCCCCCCCATGGATTAATTTCTCTTTAAAATATTCTTCATCCTTGCTGGGGTTATATTTACAACTGAAAACCACACTCCCATTTTCACGTTAGCACAAGTAACTTCTAATTTTTCTCTAACCATCTAATATACATTTTAAACAGCATTTATAACAAAATGGTTGGGCCGGAATCTGCCACCTGTCATGACAATTTTTAAGTCTAATATCATGATAACTAATGATACTACAAGACCATTATCCCATTAGAATAATCAAGAACAACATATACACAGTTATTTTAACTTGAAGTTGTTCCATGACAAGTATGATGAAATATTAAATATACCAATTTTAGATATCCCCCCCCCCCAAAGACCCTGCAGTATTTTGGGGATTGCTAGGTCATTCCTTCCTGGGATGTGGACTCATCCAGACTACTGTGCTGGTTTGTATGCTTCCTTACCTTGTTCCAAATCCTGCTGGTCATACCAAGGTTCCTCTTCCTCACTCTGAAACTCGTCCATCCTGTCAGTGCTCAGCATTGGCTCTCCCAATCCCGAAACATCCAAAACAGAGCAGAAAGCAAAGAGGGGTTGAGCTCTCAAAAGGAATACTGCAGCACAGAGAGACAGTCAAGGGTGAGAATAGACGGGGGTGGGGGGTGGGGGAGCAGAGGGGATATTCTTCAAGAGACCAAAGCCGATGAAGGCAAAGAACTAGTCGCCAGGGTTTAAGGCTGAGGCCGGCCAGAATGGGCCGATCAGACCTGAGGTTGGGACAATGGCTTTGCAGATGTTCTATTGTGATCAGTGCTGCTGCAGTGGTACCAGGCTCCAAGCTGTCTCTCTGCCTTTGCATCACCTTCTCTCTCCATCTGCCTTCTGCAAGGGAGGGAGGGAGCCAACGGGCCAAGACGTGGCATACGACGCCTGCACGAATTTCGCCGGCCTTTTCTTGTCCTCCACGTCAAACTCCTGATTTCTGGAATGGACGACTAGATTATTAGTCTTTGTTAAGGATGGAAATCGAAGCCTGAAGACTACAGAGTTAGCTGGGTGATGCACAAAAGAAAAGCAACCTCCCAAGGCAGCCAATTCCTATTTGCGCAGCTCGGTGGAGACCTCTAGCATGGAACCGCTGCACGAAAATTCATGCAAAAGCCATGGGCGCGAGGGAGGGGGCGAAACGAAGACAGACTCCCCCTTTTCATTTTTACCAGCCGGTCCTTTTAATCAGAGAAAACCCAGATGCAAACTAGGCGGATTTGAAGCTTGCATTCCTCGAGGATCGAAGGAGGAGGGGCGGAGTCCTGAACGGTGGCAGTCAGGGCGGGCGGGCCCCCCCTTCCGAAAATGTGGGCGGGCTCTTGACGACAGCAGTCTGTTCAGATTGTAATTTGCGGCCGAGGTTGAGTGGTGCCGTAAGAGCAAGCGGCGGCAATTCTGGTGACAGTTTGCGGTACTTCTACTGGAAGAATTCGGGACGTACTAAAACGTCCCGAAGAATTCTTCGCCACTGTGCCTTCGGAAAATCTTCGTTCTTGGTTTTGGTGCAATCCAAATGGAAATCAACTGGATCTAAGCTTCTTGTTCGTGGAAATAGATGGGAGATAAGACGAACGTGTATTAGGTGGGCTGCTCGATAAAGAAACTCGGATTCCGGGGAATCCCACAGCAGTCACCCTTCGACTTTAGTTTTATGAGCCATTTTAATTGACATTTAGCTTAGGACCCTTTTTTTCTATAAAACGAGTGTTATTGAACATGTTCCAAAACAATATCTTCTTCTTCCCTCAGAGTAACTCCTGTCCCATTCATTCAGACTCCCTCCCCGTGGTTCTGGGTTTAAAGGGAAAAGTTTTCGTAACACTTTTTTTTTTAAAAATTAAGCATTGTCTATGGTCTTACTTGTGCAAATTGTTATCTCTCACCCTGTATTCCCCATCTGTACAATAGAATATTAGTGATCTAGTTTGCACAGGTGCTGTGCTGGTGGTGAACAAAAGTTGCAGACTGATTTAGCCCCAAGCAAAACATAAATCAAACAATGGTGACCATATTTTAAAATACATCTTTGGGTGCTGGACTTATGTGATAGCTTCATAACTATGCTTTCACACTCTTCATTATTTCTAGCCATTTTTAAAAAACAAAAACTTTGATTCTCACAGAGGCCTGAATGCTAATCCTGACCTGTTTCCTCATGCATAAATCCGATAAACCAAGTGGGTCACTCTTCATATCACAAGAGTTAGGCACTAGCGTTTCTTTGCTTCTATTTGAGTTGCAGAGGAAAGAGAGAGAGAAAGAGAGCGCAAGCCATTATATTAAATGAACTGGAGATAAATTTGCATAACATGTTAGGCTAACTGTATTCCATATCAGTTTGACTGAGCCTTCTAATATTCTATCTCTTACAGTTGCTTATTTGCACTCAGTTTTTTCCTTCTCTCATTTGGGCAACAGAGCAATTCAGCAGGGTTACAGATAATTCTAAACATGCTAGAATTAAACCATAACAGTTTAAAAAAAAAATTATTAGTTCCTGTCTCCATAAAAATATACTCAAAGTGACTTACAGTAAAATCAGCTAAAACATGCACAATAAAACTTGAGTGATAAACTCATAACCAAAATTAATAATCAATATGACAATCAACAAAGCTGCAGAAAATAATTAGCACAAATGGCACAATAAAACCATTTAAACAGGGCATTTAATAGGCAGCATAAAAACAATTTAACCAAAGCCATCTGAAAAGGTATAAATAATGGTGAGTCTGATCAAATAAAAATGCTTCCATCAGGCATCTAAAGCTTGAATGGCTAGATGCCAGATGAATCACTGTGGGGAAAGGTATTCCACACTTGGAGCACCATTGTAGAGAAAGCCTTGTCTCTGGTCTGTGCTCACCAGGCTTTGCAAAGTAGCACACACAGAACAGGACCTTAGATGTAACTCAAATGGTAAGCAAGGTGATATGAGAAAAAAAAAGATCCTTCAGATACTCTGATCCCAGCTCATGTAAGGCCTTGAAGGTAAGAACCAGCACTTTGAATTGTGCCCACAAACAAAATGGAAGGCATACTAGCAATATATGTTATTTATATTATTTATTTAAAACATTTTATGCTGTGTCCCACCTCCATAAAGCAGCAGACATAAAAAATAAACATTTAACTATTTTAAAATACAGTTAAAATTTTCAAATAATTTAATTAAAATCCCCTACACAAAACTAGGAGGAGGAAGAGTGACTGTTATTGAGTGTATAATGCCAGACAAAACAAAAAAAGTCTTCACCTGCTGGCAAAAATACAGGGAGACAGACTAATCTCCCTGGGGGAAGAGTTCCAAAGTTTCGGTGCTCATAATGGAAAAGGCCCTTTCTTGGGCTGGCACCTGTCTAGCTTCGTATGGCGGGGGCAACCCAAGCAAGGCTCCGAAGATGACTGGAATGTATGGGCAGGTTCATATAAAACAAAGCAGTCTGGTATGGTATGTTGGTCCCAAGCCATGCAGGCCAGTGAGATATACATACATATTCTGTACTATTTGAAGTTTCTAGGCCAGGCAGTATTCAAAGGTTGCCCCATGCAGTGCATATTAGAGTAATCTAACTTGGATGTATTAGGCTATGATTCTGTAACATAATTTCTTATCTGGGGGAAAAGAGAATCCACCTACATATGCTGGCAATAATCTCACTTTTTCAAGTACCCACTTTAGGGGACTTTAATTCCCAAAATATTATCTACAAAGTAATCCTATTGAAAATAAAACACCCCCCCGCCATGCTTCATCAGGTTGGATGCTAAAAGACAAAACAAACAAAATTTGGTAATCTTTAAGCTATTGTCTTGAGGCCTCTGTCTACTTATTGAGCAGGATACTTTGTTGATTTCAGTGAGGACAGGATATGGCTAGGTGGCATCAAGTTGTACCCTCAGTAAGCTGGGAAGAAGAAGCAAAAAATTATGCCATCATCTAGTTGAGGAAATCGATGCAACTCTGTATCATGAGAGGGATTGGCATGATGTGGTCCATGTGCCATCATCTAGTTGAAAATACAGCATCCAATAGCTGATTAAATGTCCCTCTGATGACAAATGTCCCTTAAAAAGATAAGGGCAGAGGAAAAACATAGTAGTCCTTATAATAACAATGATGGAATAAGTAAAGAGTACTTAAAAGCCGAATGATTTCCCAGTCCTCCAGCTGAAGTGTCCCTTTTTCAGTGGCTACAGTTCATAATTCCCAAAGTAAATAAAAAAGTGGATAACTGTGTTGGCTTATATCAAAATCCAACAACAGAGCTAAGTAAAAACAATAAATTATATAATGTTATTACATTTTAGTGTTCTTTACCATCTTTATATGTCTTCTCCCAGCAAATCAGTGAGGTAGAGCACTGTTACTTGCATTCACCAAATGTAGGAAAGAGGGAGGCTGAATCAGACAACATACTAGTGGAGGAGAACCTTACATCCCACTCTCTAATCCAGTGGCTTTCAATCTTTTTGAAGTAGGAAATGCTTCTAAACTAACTCTGCTTTTGGGGCCATACTTTCAAAGTAACTCCACATCATTCCCCTCCATATAAAAGGTAGGAATCTCACATCAGTTAACATTAAACAAGCTTATATATTATTGTTCGCGTTTAATATTATAAACATAACATTAGTGAGCAACAGGCTGTATTTTCTGGTCAGTATGTGCTTTACACAGAGCTAACCCCAAATGTTCCACCTAGTTTACCAGTGCTTCTCTCAGATACCCTGTCTCTTCTTTTTCCCTCGTGGCTCACCAGTGAGAGGGCTGAAATCAGGCACAGGACCTCCATCTTTGTCGGATTCAATTTCAGTTGGCTCTGTCTAAGCCAACCAGCCACGGCTTTCAGTGCCAGGTTCAAATCTCCCGGACTAGAGTCTGAGAAGAGCAGCAGGGCTGTAAAATGAGGTCACTCAGCAGGACTGGACTGAGAAGGTAAAATGGCCCAGGAGCAGGCCAAGCTGAGAGAGCCCTACGAGTGTGACAAGCCAGCATTGTGTGGGCCACTCAGCTCAGATCTGGCCAGTAGCACCAACGATAGGCAAAATGTCATTCATTGTCTCATAGTGCACTGCTACCAACTGGCAGTGGTAAAGGAAGAGGCAACTGGTGAATTGACAAGAATCAGTGTTGCCATGGAACAATTTTAGTCAAGCAACCCCCATGGTTCTGACAGCACTACTGAGCCTTGGCTTTGCTGGCAACTGGTTGCCACTGGTCCTCTGGGCAGCAGCCTACGAGAAACTTTTTTGGAAGTTAATTGGTCAGTCTGCCTTTGTCAGTGGTCCTTTATGGTTCTGCCTCTTGGTTTACTCCTTACTATTGTATACCTCTTCGTACTCAGTTTGTGTTTCCTATCTCTTTTGACCTGCTGCCCATGGTCCTGGTCTTGACACTGGTGAGATTGGTGGCCCTCCCACTTGTCATATAACCCTGATATTATATGATTTCTTATCATGTATTGCAGCTCAGTAGGTTCCAGCTCTGGAAAGGCTGAAGACTGCAATAGATGATATATTTAAGAAGCAAGTGGTATAGAAAGGTGTAAGGAAAGCAAAATACTGGATACTGAGAACAGAAATCAAGCATAACATGGAAACAGAAGTAAGGAATGTCTTGTCCCACATATACAGGAACAGAACAAAGTTTGAGTCCAGTGGCACCTTTAAGACCAACAAAGTTTTATTCACAGTATAAGCTTTCGTGTGCAAGCACTTCCTTCGATACAGTGAAGAAAACTTTGTTGGACTTAAAGGTGCCACTGGACTCAAACTTTGTTCTGCTGCTTCAGACCAACATAGCTACCCCACCTGAATCTATATACTGGAATACATTATGATATTATGGACCAGTGCAGGCATGTCCAACTTCTAACAGGTAGTGATCTATTTTTTCTGGCCAAAAGTGCCGGTGATCTACCACCATGAAAATAAAGTTTCAAATTAGTTTCAAATTAGATTTTAACCCACTAAAGTTGGGTTCCACCGCGCCTCCCCCCATTTATAATGCACCTTCTGCACCAATAATTAAATACCACCAAACAATAACAAAAAAAACCCAAACACCTGTCCAGCAAACCAGGAGACCAAGTGGGGCTGGTGAGCTCTACCTCTGATTCCTCCGTGATCTACTGGTAGATCACGATCTACCTGTTGGACATACCTGGACTAGTGGATCTAGAGTAACTACCACACTTAATTCATTTGTGGATTAAAATTCCCTCCTTTCTCAGCACAACACATTAAAAGTTGAGAGGGAGGGAGGAAAACCTTTAACCTTTTTTTAAAGAAATAGTTCTGATTATGATGTACTAAGGTGAAGAAGTATGTTAAAAAATTCCCATGAAGTGCATTTGATTGGAGGATGCTGACAGGAATAGAAGGAAGGAGCGCTGAACAGGTCTGACCCTACTCTGATGTAGAATGAAGTTGCTGCCTGTGGCATATTTTATTGGCAAGAGATCAGTTTATTATTTTTTTAAAATAGCTGTGTTTAAAAACTGTCCTCTGACCATACACTGTGTTATGTAAAATGCAATGAAAAAGAATTCTAAAACTGGTTTCTGGGTTGCAAAGGAGATTTAGTTGTTGTTCAGTCGCACAGTTGAGTCTGACTCTTTGTGACTACGAACCAAAAAGGGCTAAGCTAAACCATATGTATAAAAGTATAAATATTTATTAAGGTGTACACATGTTAAAACTTTCCTGATTAAAAATTACTTTGTCTAAGATCAGACTATAGAAGCTTATCCACTATACATACATATGATGGGTAAATACTTTACAGCTGAAGACCAAACGCGTTTTGGCCCCTAAGGGCCTTCCTCAGTGGTCACTATTATCTATATATTCTAGACACACATTCAAAGACCTGTTACACATTTATCTGTGTTTGGCTCCCTATATTAGAATACCTACATTAATTTGAGGACACTCCCAAAGAAATTGATGTACTACACTTGTGGTAAATACTGTAAATCATCTCATTTATGGAAACTCAGTAACTACGACAAATCTAAATTTTGAATACTAGGGTAACGATACATAGGTTACTTGATTACCTATGTTTTATAACTTATGTGCACGGTTATATATGTATATAGCATTCTACTTCACTCAGTTTGTTAATTCTTTCTATGTTTTTCTTCAAAGATCACTAATATGTCTGTACATCGATCCTTCTTGTAATTACATGTTATTTGTTTATAATTAATAAAATTATTGTACATATAAAAAAGACCTGTTACAGAGTTTTAGTGACCACTGAGGAAGGCCCTTAGGGGCCGAAACGCGTTTGATCTTCAGTTGTAAAGTATTTACCCATCATACGCATGTATAGTGGATAAGCTTCTATAGTCTGATCTTAGACAAAGTAATTTTTAATCAGGAAAGTTTTAACATGTGTACACCTTAATAAATATGTGTACATATGTGGTTTAGCTTAGCCCTTTTTGGTTCGTAGTCATATCCTGGGTTGAGTCCCCCCCCCCTTTTCCAGTTTTTGTCTGACTCTTCGTGACTCCATGGACCACATCACGCCAGGCCCTCCTGTCTTCCGTCGTGCTCTGGAGTTTGCTTAATTTAATGTCTGTTGCATTGATAACACTGTCTAACCATCTCATCCTTTGCTGTCCCTTCTTCTTTTACCTTCAATCTTTCCCAGCATCAGGGTCTTCTCCAGTGAGTGCTCCCTTCTCATTTGGTGGCCAAAGTATTTGAGCTTCAGCTTCAGTATCTGGCCTTCCAGGGAACAGTCGGGGTTGATTTCTTTTAGGATTGACTGATCTGATCTCCTTGCAGTCCAAGGGACTCTCAAAGAGTCTTCTCCAGCACCATAATTTGAAAGCATCTATTCTTTGGTGCTTGGCCTTCCCTATGGTCCAAGTCTCGCAGCCATACATTACTACTGGGAATACCATCGCTTTGACCATACAGAGTTTTGTTGGCAGGGTGATGTCTCTACTTTTTATTATGCTGTCTAGGTTTGCCATAGCGAAGGAGATGACTGTATTGTAAATAAATGACTTTAATAGGAGTCGCTTCCAGAAGAAGATCTCGCCGAGACACCATCGCCCTGAAAAGAACCCACCATGAAGAAAGAGCCGGAAAAAAGAGTAACATCAAGCGAACACACCCTGCTCGGGTGCCTGGTAGGCACTCACTTCTCCCCTGTACTATGTGGCACTTGCTAGGATGTTAAATGTTTCTCTGTAAACCGCTCCGAGCCTTCGGGAAGGAGCGGTATATAAATTGAATGTAATAATAATAATAATAATAATAATAATAATAATAATAATAATAATAATAATAACAACAACAACAAACATTCTTGCAGCA
>NW_015165830.1:980382-991491 GCF_001447785.1 Gekko japonicus
AATAATAATAATAATAATAATAATAATAATAATAATAATAATAATAATAATAATAATAATAATAATAATAATAATAATAATAATAATAATAATAATAATAATAATAATATTGTACATTCTTGCAGCATACTATTCCTTTAGCAGACCACTGGGTGTGCACCACCTGGAGCGAGAAGAATGGGAAAACACTGAAGGGTCATGGATCAATCCTACGGTTAGGAAGGTGGACTTTTTGGGTAAAAGAAAAAATATAAGGCAAATATGTATAAGGAGAGAATTAATATGGACTAAGTAACACAGAGGATTCTGTGTGAAGAGAGCAGCAGGGATTAAATACCTTGGCATAACTGGGGAAGGCCCAGGGTTTTGAGGTGGGAGCAGAAAAAAGACTGGGGGGGGGGGGGAGAAGGGGAGAAAGAGACAGCTTAAAAAGGGAAAGAACTGGTGCTGTATAGTGCTCAGGTCCGAGAAAGGTGAAAGGCCTTTGTTTCTGGGGAAGATGGAAGGACTGAGGGCGAGGGCTGGAGAGGGATGATGGGCGGAGGAGACAAGGATGTGGGGTCTGTGAGATACGAGTTGCGAGGGGAGAGAAGGCGGGCTTGTGCCTGCTTCTGACAGGGACAGGAAAGGAGGCGGGGACGGCTGAGGAGGCGCCGTGTCGTGTCTGTGATGAGGCGAGGCGCGGGATCAGGGCCCCGCGGAGTCAGCTGTGCGGCTGCAGTCGACTGACAGGGAGGTGGGGGAAGGCAGCAGCAGGTGAGCGAGGCAGCAGGGATGGAGCTCGCCGCGTCAGCGAGAGGAGAGGAGGAGGAGGGGGAGGGGTATTAGCGGTGACGGACGGCGAGGGAGGAGGTGGCACGGTCTGGCCCGCCGCAGGGAGGGACCACGGGCTAACCGCGAGGAGGTAGCGCTGGACCCGGATTCAGGCTCCGTCGTGGGAGGATGGGCAACGGCGACTCCAAGCTCAACTTCAGGAAGGCGGTGATCCAGCTCACCACCAAGACCCAGGTAGGGAAGAGGATCTGAGGTGGGAGAAGCTCCGGGCTGTGACTGAGGCGAGGGGGGGCTGTGACGGCGTAGAAGGGGCTTGGAGGAAGGCCTGTCGAGGCGAGGGCCTGGGCACAGTCGGTGTGTCCCTGCGCTGCGCTGGCAGCGTTTTGAGGGAGAGCCGTTGGAAGTGTGTGTATATCAGATAGGTAGATATAGGAGTGGAATAAATTGTGGGGCTTGGTCAGTGTCAGGAGTCCGAGAAGCAAGCTGCTGGCGTTGAGAGTTTCTCCGTCTCTTATGGGGCGGGAAGCCCAGACTCCTATATAGCACAGGTGCGGTGAGGCTGGAGGCCTTTGGTAGTTAGTTATTCCAGAGGAACTGGGTTGCTCACAAATTGGGCTTTCTTGCAGGTGTACCCACAGGCACTCCTCATTGGTTCCAGGCCAGCCGTGTCCTTTGGGGCAATATGTGATCAACATATCCGTCTCCATAACTCATGCAGATCCAGCACCCATAGAAATACAGAGTTCTCTCTAGGTTGAATTTGCATGTTAGCTGGTAAAAGGGGTAGTGTAGGTGAAGAAGCTGGGCTGCCTTAAATAGAATGCCTGGGTGTGGGATGGAAGAAAGACGGCCAGTGGAATCCTATGTTGAATTACTTCAGTCTCAGTGTGTTAAAATAAATGGGTTTAGACTGAGTGACAAAGCTGAAAGATGCATATTGCCTTACCAGTATGATTGGGCTTGATGGAAGATCCCTAATCACCATATGGAGCAGAGTAAATCCCTTTGAAATAAAAATATGCAGGTGTATAATTAGTATTGAAGCCCATCTTTCTCTCTCAGTAAACTATGGGATTGTTTTGGTGACACATATCTGTTAACACTGATGCAAGAACTGGATTACAACTCTTTGGAGATATGCTTTAAATGGTTTCCTTTGCTGGTTGACCATGCCTTTTACCCTTTCAGAGAAGTTTGTAAAACAACTCTCACATGGCAGGACTTCTGTTTAATAATGTGTTTCTAAACTTGCTTTGCCAGGTTTTTAATGTAGTTATAATGTTGTATTAATATTTCTTATGGTTCATGTTTTATTTTTAAGCCACTTTGAGAGCCAAATTTGGCTGAGAGTTTGTGGGATATGAATTTTAAAAGAACTAATAGAATATTTTGCGTGTTAGTCTAAAATGTTGTGGAGAGAAATCAAATGATGACTGGCATTTTAACAGGCAGACAGCAGAGTAACTATGTACAGGCAAGGGCAACGGCTGTTGCACTTTAGAAATATCACACATTCTGAATGGTATTTATTGACAGAAGAACAGAAAGAGCTGTAGTGTTACAAGCCCTTTCACATCTACTTGAAAAGGGAAAGCTGAGTACTTTTTTTTTTTGTAGGAAGCTTGGGTTTCCTCTCTCTCTTTTGATAATCTGGATTGGGGACTGTGATCCTAGAATAAGAATATTAATCTGTAGTTCTACTGGTCAAAAGACAGCTCTTGATGAATTTTCACCAATCATGAGCTAAGTAGCCCTCACTAAAGACATGTATAGTATGGGAGTGAAAAAAGTGTTGTTGGATTGTAACAGTACTGATTAAAAATAAAATGAATTTCCTTGTACTCAGGTGCTGACAGGTCGAAATGTAAAAGTAAGGTACCCTCTTAAATTGTGTTGACTTATTGATAAAGGTGCTTTGAAATAAGAAACAATTATGGTTTTATTTGAATTTAATATTTTACTATTTATTTATTTATTTATTTACTTCATTTGTACCCCACCTTTCTATCTAATAGGGACCCAGACTGGCTTCTATCATTCTCCTCTCCTCCAGGTTAGGCTGAGTTGTGACTGGCCCAGTATCACTCAGCAAGCTTCTGTGACAGTAGGGATTCAAACCTGGGTCTCCCAAATCCAATTCTGATATCTGAAATCTAACCACTGTATCACACTAACACACAAGAGCTAAAAAAAAGTGCCTTTGGAAATAAAGGTAATCTGGCAATTCTATCATATACTGAGATGAATGATTTTAGAATTATTCTTTGATTTTATGGGATGCATCTTGAGACTAGTAATTTTTTTTCATTCATGTTGGAAGTCATAACTTTCCTTTGCTGTTTGGAGGCTTTTAAAAGATCAGGAAATATTCAGGAAGCTGGCTGATAACTTGCTGGATCCTGGACATGCCATTGTACTATTATCCTAACTGTGCTTTTTTACCCCCCCCCCCAATAATAGATTTTGAAACAAGCCACAAAAACAGTAGGCTATCCTTCTTATATACCTGAACAAGCCCTGTGTTTCTAGTACATTTAGTCAAAAATCACCTTGTGAAGATGAGTTCATGCATTCTCTGTGGGGGAACCTTTCCTACTATTATATTGGTTGTAGCTAAGTGAAAATAAAGCTGATCACATGAATTTTGTCACTGACCTGGTGCAATCTGGCCAGGGTCCAAACATGGGAAAAGTGTGGGTACCCTAGCCTGAGCTGCAAGCCCGTTACTGTAATATTTTTCTTTCATGGTTCCTGAGATTGTATGAGATAGGAGCATATGGGTAGGTTATGTTAGTTTGCACTGTGTCTAGAGAAATGATACTCGAGCCCTAAAAATTGTGATTTGGGGGCTGCTTGCAGCAAGATAGTTCTGCTAATTTGAATGGTTTATGATAGCCACATATTGAAAGAAAAATACGAATCCAGAGCCACATATGTAAATGTGCAGTGGCTGTGATATGAGGAAAAAGTGAAGTAGCCTTTTCTATTAGTTCCCTTTCTCCAATCAGCTTTAAAGGAGGAATAGGAATTTAAGCGTTCCTCTTAAATTAATAAGTGATTATTACATTCTTTGTGCCATCACCAAATAATTTGGTTTGTGAAATCTTGTGAGAGAATTTGGGATTTGGATAAATATTTGAGAGGCAAGAGAACAGAAATTAATTTTATTAGAAAGACTTTTCTGCATTTAAAGTTCTTTATTCCTTCCATCTGTCAAACAAGCAATTTAGAACTGATGAAGTGTACTTGCACATGAAAGTTTATACCATGAATAAACCTTTGTTGGTCTTAAAGGTGCCACTGGACTCAAACTTTGCTCTGCTGCTTCAGACCAACACCTGAATCTAAATTCAAAACTCTGCATGTACAACAGCTGTAAAATGAGTATAGTATGTATAGGGATCTGGTGCACAGCATGAAAATAAGAGCCAAAGTGAATATCTCGGGGTTTTAAAAACATATTTTTATCCTACTTTTATTCTGCGAAGCAGGACTCAAGATAGTTTACATGTCTAAAAATGCAGCAAAACAATGAAAGAGCCCCTCTACATATATTCTGGACAGGCATTTCAAATCAGGAAAATTATGTTACTCTTGTACTGTTAAAACACTCCTCTCCCAAATGCTTTGTTGTCTTTTAAAGTTCACTTGTTTAAGAGGGAACATTCCATGTTCCTATCTGGGTTTGTTGAAAGCCTCTACAAATGAAGATTTGTGCCATTAGGAAAAATGGAACACCTATATTTACAAACTTGAGTAAGTCACTGCTTGCAGGAGCAGTATGGAGGACTAGATTTTCTTGTAAGTAACCAAGAGAGATGCGTTAGGTGTGTTATGTTACATATTCTGTATGGGACAAGCTACCCATGCTTTACCTAATTATAAAAATGGCAGACGTTTTGTATCTGTCAGGGGTTGGTAAGTTGATGCTTGGCACTGTTTTTGGTTGTTGTGTCAAAATAAAACAATGTCAGACCTGCCTCTAGTTAAAGTGACTGACAGATGGGGGTAGTTAGGTATAATAAAAGGAGGCATCATATATGTAACTGTCATGTCAATGTAGTCCATTGAATCCTAGTACTTCAAATGTCTTTCTCTTTTAAAAGCCTAGCTGCAGTTCTAAAGCCATTTGAAAGTTCTATTGAAAGTGTTTGGATTTATGATGACATGGATAGTTTCTGTTGACAGCCTGTACTTCTAATCCCTGCGTTTGCAGTTGGGAAAAGTTACAAACCATCATGCAACAGGTGCCTTTTCTGAAGCTTGCATATTTAAATGCAGACATTTTTAGCTGAAATATGAAGTATTCATGGTGACAGTACACTAGTTAATTGATCAGTTCTCAATAGGGCTCCCAACCTCCAGGTGGTGGCTGGAGATCTGCTGTTACAACTGATCTCCAAGCAACAAAGATAAGCTCACCTGGAGCATATGGCCACTTTGGAAGGTGGACATTATGGCACTATACCCCATTGAAGTCCCTCCTCTCTCCAAACCACACTCCTTAGGCTCCATCCCTAAAATCTCCAGGTATTTCCCAACCCGCAACTGGCAATCCTAATTCTAAAGCATCTAAAAAAGGTTCATAATGCCTGAAATTTCATAAACTATCTCACAGAAGAATGACAGTTTATCCATCATCTCAGGACTTGTTACTATCACATGTATGTAAGCCAGCATGATTTTACTATTAGCAGAAATCTATTTCCAGTTGGTTCCTTGGTGGAGTATGTTGCTCACCATTACACTATGAATCAAAAGTGTTTTGGGCTGATTTAAATGCTTTTCCTTGAGAAAGAAGGATGGATTCATAGAATCAAAGACTTGGAAGGGATCTCCAGGGTCATTTAGTCCAACCCTCAGCACAATTCCTCTTTCATCTGAATAACTGCTCTGTTCCTACTTTCTCACTCATTGGTAGGTAGGAAAACAAATAAAGGGAAGCTTAAGTTTTGTTATGTGGAGCCTAAGTAGCACAGCAAAGGGTAACTGGCCTTTTTAGATATGAAATGCAGAAATCATTTGGGTTACTAGATTCAAACTGGGATTTCTTGCTCGGCAGCATTAAAAGGTTCGCAGGCTATTATCTGTTTTGTCTTCTATGTACACCCTACCTCAAGACAAGAAAACCCAGAAGAGTTTTACTCATTGCCAAAAACTAGTAATCAGAATGCAAATTGTCTGAATTCTTCCTTGATATACAGGTTGCTTTCCTCTCCTGTCCTAAGAAGTCTACATAGGTTACAAAATGTTTCTTACTTTATTCTTGTCATAAATTTAGGCTAGGGTAAGACTCAGAGCTGGTGACTCAAGCAAGGCCATCAACTGAGCTTAATTGGTTGACCAGAGATGTGAACCTCAGACTCTCATACCCAAACCCAATACTCTGTCTTCTGCCTTGTTTAATCGTTGTTAAACTAATGTTATCAGAATATTTAGTTACCTTAATTCTTAGCTGAGACAGTGCGCAATGGCCTTTTCCTGTTTTGAAGAGGAGCTCAGAGCAGCTCTGTCCCCTTGTTTTTGCAGAAGTATCCTGTTTCCTTAGGAATTTCATTCAGAGTTGTTTCTCTGGAAACTACCAAGGCAACTGCAATCCAATTTCTTGCCTTTTCAGTGCCTTTGAATTTAAAATAAAACTGTTAACACAAAACTGAAATATAGAACATATTCAGTGAAAGAATCCAAAATGAATGGAATCTTTAAACCAGTTATTCCACTTGATATACACATTTACTTTCCCTTGGTGTGAGTTAAAAACAGGACCATTCTTTTTACATTCCAGTGCCATGAAAGCTAGATTTACAGCTTTTGCTTCACAGCTGATTACTTTTAAAAACCCCTTTCTTCAAAAAGCTTTGCTAAGGTATGTTTCCTGGATCTCCTGATAGAACCCTAACTCAAGTGTGGTCTGAGATCTTGTGACTGTAGCTGTTGACTTTGTATCTCGTGAGCAAAATTGTGCTCTCTGACCAAACCGTCTGTGCATAGATGGAAGATTTCTTTTTTAAATACCAACGTTAATCACCACTTGTTGTACCCTGGTCTTTCTTGGCTTGCATGGTCATTACAATTCATTTCTAGTAATCTGTGGTAAATATGTGACCACTGAATGGTATGTAATAGAGAATGATGCAAAAATGTTATTTTTAGGGCATCAAAACACACACTCTTTCTAAAAGTGCTGGTGGTAGTGGTGGTGAGATGAAGCTCAGGCCATTTTAAGGGCCACACAACTGAGAAAAGACCTTGTAGAAGATGTTGAGAAGAGGTGCTTCTTGAGCTTTGATGTAATGCTCTTGTGTTGTGTTTATCTTTTGTGATTAAAGGCATTGTTCTCAAATGTGTCTTGCTCCCCATTTACTGGAGTAGTTCCAGGCTTTCTAATTAGAGAGTTTTGTTCTGACTAAAATCTGATTGGTGTGACTTTGAAACAGGTCATTAGAATAGTTCAAGTCTGTACACCTAAGGAAGTGTAATGTAACCATTTGGCATATTGTCAGTACACTTTTCATTCTACTTCCTTTCCCATTTTTTTATGGATACTGTGTTGGGTTCTCTTTTGAATAAATGTATGTGGATTTTGTGGATTTTTTGTGGATATACTAGATGTCTCATGAACACATGAAGTTGCCTGATACTGAATCAGGCCATTGGTTCATCAAGGTCAATAGTGTCAACTCAGACTGGCAGCAGCTCTCCAGGGTCTCAGGTGGAGGTCTTTCACATCGCCTACTATCTAGTCCTTTTTAACTGGAGATGCTGGGGATTGAACCTGGGCCCTTCTGCATTCAAAACAGATGCTCTACTACTGAGCCACAACCCCTTCCCAGTGAACCATGTCTGACGAACTGTCTTGTAAAATCCCAGTACCAATAGCTTTTTGTCAAAGGACACAATTTATTTATTCACTGAAAACAGACACAGCTTCCAGCCCAGGCGGCCTCCACCATTCCATAAAACACATTCTTTTAAAATACTCCCATTAGTTGGGGGGGGGGGTCCCCCCATTAGCCATCAGCCCAACACACCATTTGCAAAAATAGCATGCAACATCTTTGGATGTTTCCTGCCACATTTTAAAAGAAATAAAACCATTCTAGCCAATAATAAAAGCACAATTTCACATGCTAAGCTTCCTGAATCCTAAAAAAGTACAGTTATCTCCCAATTTCCTTGATCATAAAAACGAGCTGTGACTGCAAACATAGAATATTGTTATGTCTACAGCAATCTGCATATCAGGTTCTCTGAATTTCCAGTATTTGTTTTTAAAAATGGTAAATCTCTAACCCTTTTCAGTACAGAAATATAAGGGGAAAGTTTGGGGAACTGTGGCAGGGAAACTATTTGGAGCCTGCATGTGGAAGCCCTATTGCCACTGCGCTCTATTGGCAGCTGCAGTAGTAACAGGGAAACTACACAAGCCTGCTATGTGCAGAAAACTTTAAAGTAATCAATGTGTTTGAACTGTACAGTAACTCACAAGGACCAATTACTGTGCATAAGCTTCATTTAAAAGGCATCAAGCATTAGATGCTTCTGAATGCCACTGTGAACACCCTGTTGAGTTGCAGTAATGGCTGTGCTTATGACTTCCCATAATATATCTGATTGTCAGAAATTCTCTCATACATCCTTGCTGTCCTGCTACATTTATATGCAGAGGTCATTTCGGGGGGGATTGCGGGGGATCGCAGTTCCCCCGGGTGAGGTACGGGGGGCGGGGCACATGACGAAGCCCCGCCCCCTGCTTCCGGCCACCCCGCTTCCGGCCCTCATTCAGCCAGGAGGAGGCAGGAGAAGAGGGAGGGTAAGTTGCTTCCTCCCTGCCTCTCCCCACCCCTGCCTGCCTGGGGCCAGGGAGGGCCTTTGCGGGGCTTCCTTGCACTCCCGCTGGCCTTGCAGGTCCACCGCCAGGCCCCTCATGGGGCTTGGCAGTGGAGCTGCAAGGCCAGCGGCGGCCGGGACCGTGGAGGGCGGGGTGTGTGGCCTTATGACACACTTCCGGTGATGTCAGGGGGTGTGGCCTTATGACACACTTCCGGTGATGTCAGGGTGTGTGGCATATGCTAATGAGTTATGCTAATGAGTTCCCCTAGCTCTTTTTCTATGAAACGACCCCTGTTTATATGAAATGGCTTACTCACCCACCCCTTTTTTCAACAGGAGAAATGGAATGCAGGCTTGCTTGTATTGCCCATTAGCAAAACACGCAAGTACTTTCTGTATTAAAGCAATCACCTGTGACTAAGCACCTGCTTGCAGAAAGTTTAAAGGGGCTGTAAAGACGGTGACAGGAAGGTAGTTGGCATCAGCCTGTCACAGAAATAGAAAACTGCCGCAAAACAAACCTGCTCTACCAGTTTAGGCTTTACTTACTTGCTTTATTGTCTTTGGGTGTTAGTGACACATCACCTAGTTCTAGAGCAGGGGTGGCCAAACTTGCTTAATGTAAGAGCCACATTGAATACACATTAAATGTTTGAGAGCCGCAAGACATTAACAAATATCACACACATGTTTTTATTGAAAAATATGCACATTTACTTTTTATTGTCATTATAGGAGATAGCCAAAAATAGAAACAAAAGGGGGTAAAAACAAATATTGATAATGATATTTATTTGTCTAAGAGAGAGAAAAAGAGAGAGAGGTGAAAAGAAAGAATGAAGAAGTGGAAAGAGAGAAAGAGAGAAACAAAGCAAATTGAGAGGAAGGAAGGAAGAGAGAGAAAGAAACAAAGAAAGCAAATAGATGAGGGAAAGGGAGAGAGTGTCAAACCTGGGTCTTGTTTGCCATGGAGTTCTTAGTCTTCTTTGGTTCTGTATGCCTATTGTCTTGTGTCATTCTAGTTGGGAGGGGGGAGTCTGTGAGCGTATGAGTGTGTGGGTGTGGAGACTGCTTTGCTAAGAGTTGTGCTGGCTTGTAATTGCATTAAGCGGGGCCTCACTTCTCTGGGAAGAATGCGCGTTTGACCTTGGACACCAGACACTGCTGGATACTAGGCTTGCAGGTGCTGGGGAGGGCTAACAGTGCACAGTGGATTTTGGCAGGCTGGAGATGTTGGTGTGATTGGCGTGATCACAAGGGGGGCCTGTTTGAATTATGTATAATACCAGAACTGGTGCCAGGAGGGTCAGTTCTGGCACAGATCATCTTAGCTTGACACATCTCTCAATAAATCTCTCAATAAACAAATCACTGCCAAGAGAGTATTGTTGGGAATAATTTTGTTCAAGAGTCTGACAGGAAGGAATGAAGAGAGAGAGAAAGGAAGGAAGGGAGAAAGAGAGAGAAAGAAAGGTGGAAAGATAGCAAATAGATGGGGAGAAAGGAAGGGGAAAAGAGAGAGAGGCAGAAAGAAAGCAAATAAATAGGGAGGGAGGAAGGGATAGGTGGAAAGAAAGCACCTTTGACTTTATATGTGTTCTCCAACACCCCCCACCACCCATGCCTGCCCGCTTGGCTTGGAGAAGGGATTTAAAGAGACAAAAGCTGGCGCGGGGGGGGGGCTTCAAGAACACCAGCTGAGCTCTGAGCAGGAGCAGGAGACAGAGCTGCTAGAAGGGTGAGTGTTTTTTTACTTGCTTTCAGCTGAGGGGATTCCGCTGAGGATATTGTGTGGGAGGACTGTGTTTGGGAGTGTGTGAAAGTGATGAGAGTTGTTGCAGAGTCCTGGCTGCTTGAGAGAGGGAGAGGAAGGGGCATTGTTTGACTGTGATTGACTGTAATTCAGTATTTAAGAAAGCACCTTGCCAGAGGCACGAGCCGAAGGGCGAGCTAAAGGGCTCTTTGCCTGTGGCTCTTAGCCTAGGGGCTCTGTAAGAAGCCCAGGAAGAGGCAGAAAGCCAAGGCCCTAGGCTCCTTGTCCTCCCAGTAAGGTAAGTTGTCTTCGACAAGGAAAACCACATAAATACAAAGGGTTTTAAAAGGGGGTGTGGCGATTTCATGTTTATTTGTGTGTGTGTGTGTCTTTAAAAGTTTGGTTTACATTGCTGTGTGAAAGTCTAGTGTGGTTGAAACAGGCAAGTGGTGTGATTGGTGAGTGACAGAGAGGGGGAGGGGTTTTGGAATGGATGCTGTGTGGATGATTTGAATGTCTATCAGGAGTGACTGTTGGAGATTGTCAGTTGATGAGAACAGAAAAACAGTTAGTCAGTCAGCAGAGAGTGCTGTGTAAAAGCAGTTAATATGAGTTTTGTCCTGAGGTCTCTGTGAGAGAAATTTTCCTGTGTGGAATATAAAAGTAAAAATCTCTGTGTTAAGCAGACGGTTAAGTTCTGTGTAAGAGAGGAGAGACCCATCGCTGTATAGGACGAGTTAGTTCATTAT
>NW_015165830.1:991588-991854 GCF_001447785.1 Gekko japonicus
GTATATATTTGTAAAGTGAATCTACAGTTCTTAAAGAGAGTCAAAGTTACAAAGAGTGTGATACAGTTGACAAGTACTTACAAATACCTATTTCCAAACCAGTTACAGTTTAAACAACTTCTTGCTCTGTTCTTCAAATAAATGCTTTTTAGTTAAGTTTATCCCAGAAGCCTGATCCATTATTCCTCAGGAAACACATAGTTCCTTGAACGCCTAAACTCCTGATCCACCTACCCTGTGATAGGAATATTATAGTAAAAGGTTTG
>NW_015165830.1:992688-992826 GCF_001447785.1 Gekko japonicus
TGGGTCAATATGTGTTCTAGTCGAGAAAAAGAGATTGAGTTTCTAGACACTCTAAATGACTGTGCTATGGAGCAGATGGTCACGGAACCTACCAGGGGAGAGGCGATCCCTGATTTGGTCCTAAGTAACACTCAAGAC
>NW_015165830.1:992915-993131 GCF_001447785.1 Gekko japonicus
ACCGCTTGGGAACAGTGATCATAATGTTATTGAGTTCAACATTTGTATAAATAGGGAATTGGCCAAAAAGACTGACACAACCACTTTTAACTTTAAAAGGGGTAACTTCTCTGATATGAGGGGACATGGGAGAGGAAACTGAAAGGAAAAGTAGAAAGGGTCAAAACCATTGGGGAAACTTGGAAACTATTTAAAACTACGATCCTAGAAGCTCAG
>NW_015165830.1:993207-1002266 GCF_001447785.1 Gekko japonicus
ACAAAGTAATGGAAGTTGTAAAAGGTAAAAAGGATTCCTTTAAGGAGTGGAAAGCTAGTCACAGTGAGGCTGATAAAACACAGGCTATGGAAAATAAAATGCAAGTCTGCGGAACACAGGCTATGGAAAATAAAATGCAAGTCTGTGGTCAGGCAGGCAAAAAGGGAGTATGAGGAGCATATAGTGAAAAACGTAAAGACCAACAATAAAACTTCCTTCAAATACATTAGAAGCAGGAAACCAGCCAGGGAGGCTTTCCCTATGAGGAAAGGTTAACGCACTTAGGGCTCTTTAGCTTGGAGAAACGACGACTGAGGGGTGACATGATTGAGGTTTATAAGATTATGCATGGGATAGAGTAGGTAGAGAAAGAAGTACTTTTCTCCCTTTCTCACAATACAAGAACTTGTGGGCACTCAATGAAATTGCTGAGCAGTTGGGTTAGAACGGATAAAAGGAAGTACTTCTTCACCCAAAGAGTGATTAACACATGGAATTCACTGCTACAGGAGGTGGTGGCGGCTACAGGCATGGACGGCTTCAAAAGGGAATTAGATAAGCATATGGAGCAGAGGTCCATTAGTGGCTATTAGCCACAAGGTATAGATAGGGACTCTGGGGCAAGTGGTGCTCTGTCTTCTTGGTGCTTGGGGGGGGGGAAACAGTGGGAGGGCTTCTAATGTCCTGGCCCCACTGGTGGACCTCCTGATGGCACCTTGTATTTTTGGCCACTGTGTGACAGAGTGTTGGATTGGATGGGCCTTTGGCCTGATCCAGCATTGGCGTCTCTTATGGCATATTATGTTAAGTTGCTTTTTTCTCTGCTCCCCCCAACCTCAAGCCTACCCAGAGAGGTTAACACTGGAAAGACCAGTTGGGGAGGCATGCCTCCCTTTCACTTACCCAGCCGCTCTGCCAGGAGCCACACAATATGTGTGAAAGAGCTACATGCAGCTCCCGAGCAGCAGTTTGGTCACCTCTGTTCTAGAGAAAGAGGTGTGCTTTTTCTCCTTTTTCATAGCCAAGTGTTAAATAGACATGGTGGAGTTCTCCATGTTTCTTCGATTTTAAAACTATACTTAATAATGGCCTCCTGTAAGGCCACAGAACTGTAAATCAGGAATAGGTAGGCTTCCCAAGTCCCCCTGGGGGGCGGGGAAACCCCCGCCCCAGAGGCCCGTTCCCCGGCACTGGCGGATTGGGCCCTGGGGGGAACCCCACCCCGGCGTGCGCGTCACCAGGTAGTGACGTTATGACGCCGGGCACGCTGGGGGCGGGGGCCATGGTCATACGAGGGAAAACTCTATGGTTTTCCCTCAGATGGTTGTGGCCCCGCCCCCAGCGTGCCTGGCATAATAACGTCACTTTCTGGTGACGTGTGTGTGGCGCGCGCGCAGTTTGCACGCGCACGCTCCAGCCGCTGGACCAGGAGTCCCCCGGTAAGTACATTTTTTGACTTGGCAACCCTAAGAATAGGGTTGCCAGGTCTGGGTTGGGAAATACCTGGAGACTTTGGGGGTGGATCCAGGAGAGGGTGGGGTTTGGGGAGGGGAGGGGCCTCAGCATGGTACAGTGCCATAAAGTCCACCCTTCAAAGCAGCCATTTTCTCCAGGGGAGCTGATCTCTGTCAGCTGGAGATCAGTTGTAAAAGCAGGAGATCCCCAGGCCCCAACTGCAACCCTAATCAGGAAATTGTTTTAGTTTATTTAAACATTCATATCTCTTTCCTCCCCCTTGCCTTTTCCCCCCCAAACACAATTTGAAACCACCCACAGGTTACAGTAGATGCTATTAGGCAGAAATGATTTACTTTTTGAGCTTTTATGTCAATAATGTAAACCGGTCCAGATTTGAATGCTTGTTTTTTCCTTATTGAACATCACTCAGCAAATGCTTTCCTAGAAGTATTTCTACAAAGAGTGATCTTTATTGTAGTGGCAGAATAATCAAGCATGCTCACCACAGCTTTTGTAGTTGTCTGGAACATAGCCTACTTGTGTGTATGAATGAATGAGAGTCCTTGTCGAGAATACTGGACATTACCCTATCCATATACAATATCTGTTCCCATGTTAACAATGGTTCATGCCCATAACATCTGATTAAAAAGCTAAAAACACAAAACCAAGCAGGCCAGTGAATGAACTTCTGTTGTTCAGCAAATAAGACCTGTGCTGTCTTCCACAGCTCCTTGTTCTTCCCCAGCTTCTCTGTATGACTTTCCTTCTGTCTTTTTAAAGAATGGCTCCAAAGTTCATTTCTATAGGTAAAGGTAAAGGTTCCCTTGCTCGAAAGCCAGTCGAGTCCAACTCTAGGGTTGCGGTGCTCATCTCCGTTTCAAAGCCGAAGAGCCAGCGCTGTCCGAAGACGTTTCCGTGGTCATATGGCCGGCATGACTAAAAACCAAGGCACACGGAACGCTGTTACCTTCCCACTGAAGTGGTACTTATTTATCTTCTTTTGCATTTCCTTGCTTTCGAACTGCTAGGTTGGCAGGAGCTGGAACTAGAGACGGGAGCTCACTCGGTCATGCGGCAACTTGGGTCTCGAACTGCGGAACTACTGACCTTCCACAGCCTGAAGTTCAGCGTCTTAACCACTTGAGCCACCGCAGTTTCTTCGCAAATGTCTGCTACTAACCTTGTAGTTTCCAAATTGGGCCTTCGTAGAGTACAGAGACTAATTCGATGACAGGAGGAAGCCTTACCGTGATATGGGATATAAAGGTAATGGTACTGTTTCAGATTAATGCAATTTGGCATATTTGTTTGCATGCTGTTGTAGTGGGAGAAAGTAAGACACAGGGAGGGGGAAAGCAAACTTGAGCCAAAAACTGGAATCGAGAACCACAAGGGTAAGAAAGAAGTTTGACAAAGTAGTGGGAGAACCAGATACAAGCATGGGAGATATATTTTCCACATTTTAAAAAGCAAAACAACCTTTTGATGAAGCCATTTCAGAAGACCTTTCCTGTGTATATAAGATGGTAGTCATACTGACAAGAGTTTTTGCTCAGTGAAAGGTCAAGTTTTACATAAAGTTTTATGGAATTTGTGAAGAAACACTTGCATTAAGGAATTTTTATGAGGTGTCTGAAATATGAAAGATCAGAATTATAGGATTAAATGAATCTTTTGGAGTGTTTCTTGTTGAGTCAAATGTATTGATATATAATTATAGCCTGTTGGAAATTTTTGAGGCTATGTACTGTTTGCTCCTTACAGTCCTAACCAGGGGGCATTTCGTAGAAAAAGAGGTGCAGGAGCTCATTAGCATAACTTATTAGCATAACTTGTTTGCATATGCCACACCCCCTGACATCACCCGAAGTGTGTCAGAAGGCAACACCCACCGCTCAGGCTCCACTGGACTGTTTTGGATTGCTAGCTATGGGGGGGGGGGGGAACGTGCAGATCTGTCCTTGCAGAGGAGGGAGAGCTTGTACCTGAATAAAACTTGGTCTTAAAGGTGCCACTGGACTGTTTTGGATTGCTAGCTATGGGGGGGGGGGGGAACGTGCAGATCTGTCCTTGCAGAGGAGGGAGAGCTTGTACCTGAATAAAACTTGGTCTTAAAGGTGCCACTGGACTGTTTTGGATTGCTAGCTATGAGGGGGGGTGAAACACACAGATCTGCCCTCACAGAGGAGGGAGAGCTTGTACCTGAAGGCAGGGGGGGCTCTGCAACTTACCTGGTCACTTCTTGTTCCTTGGGGTCCGACTGAGGGCTGCTGGGAGCAGGGGGCGGGGCTTGTTGCATGTGCCCACCCCCTGGGCTCCTTACTGCCAGAGCTCCGCTCCTGTGCGCTCCTGCAGGATATGACCCCTGGTCCTAACCATAGTGGCATTATAGACCACACTTCAATAAATAGCTGCACTCACTATGGAGAGGTCTGAGACAATGGACTTCATGCACCCAGTAAAGAGATTAATACTGAACTCAAATTGGTAGTATTTTATGCTTGCCAAAAGTATCCCTCAAGACAAAGAAGGTTCTATTGCTATGTAAAAGGTAAGGTCTCACCATTTACCAAGGTTTTCCAGCATAGCCCAGTTATGGTCTTTTTACTTCTGATTAACAGCTGAAACGCTACAGAGCTAATCCAATAGCTCAAAACCAGTGGAGGTTGTAATTTATTTATGTGCTCCTTAACTGCTATCATCCCTGTGTGGATTTCAATCCTCCCAAAGTGACTCTTGCAATATTTGTCTCTTTTCAGCCTGTAGAGGCAACAGATGATGCCTTCTGGGACCAGTTCTGGGTAGATACAGCTACTTCTGTACAAGATGTCTTTGCTTTAGTTCCAGCTGCAGAAATCAGAGCTGTGAGGGAAGAATCCCCTTCAAATTTGGCTACGTTGTGTTACAAGGTAAGAAGTTGCTGTGTTCTTGGAAGTAATTTTTTTCTTTCAAAATGTAGCTACACAAACCTTTATAGTGGTTTATTTCAAGCTGGTGATCTGAGCAATAACAATAAACTCAGGTGTAATGTTGAGATGGTGAGGAGGAAAGGTATTGGCTTTCTAAAATATGGGCTTATCTTGTAAATGTATTTTTTTAGAACTCTGAATGTATTTTTTTTAGATAGGTAGTACCTTTCTGATGTTTGTTCCTATTTAGGTTGTTTCATGATCTTGAATTTTAGGGTCCCTTTAAGTACTATGAATCCTCCAAAGTATTTGTGCTCTGTTTCTTCAGGTAAGAGGAAGAGAAAGAAGGTCTGATACTCCCTAAGCCTTTTAAAGTATAACTAAAGACGAACACATGTTCCATAGGGTTGCCAGGTTCCCTCCTCACTCTGGCAGGAGGATTTGGAGGGTATTCCAGGGGTGGGTGGGGATGCCTCCAAGCCCTTCCCCAAGCCCTGCCCCCAAGAGCGACCACCCATCAGCCACCCCTCTTGCCCGATTTAAGGGGCTTCAGCTGATTGGTGGGAACCATGTGGCTCGCCGACCAGCTGGACAGCCCTTTAAATCCAGCAGGAGGGAGGGGGAGGTCACGGGCACAGGCTCCACTCATAAAAAGACCCTTTAAAGGGTCCACTCATAAAAAGACCCTGCGCCCGCGACCTCTCCCTCCTTCCCCCCTGCTGGATTTAAATGGCTCTCCAGCAGGTTGGCAGACTACATGGTCCCCGCTGACCAGCTGAAGCCCTTTAAATTGGGCAGGAGGGGAGGGAGGGGGTAGATGGGCGGTTGGTCAGTCTCAGGGGTTGGGGCTGGGGGGCAGGGCTTCCCCCACCTGGACCTGGGGGCTGGCAATCCTGATGTTCCAGGAGCTGGTAGGAGGTTGAAAGAAAAGATAGGAACTAAGTATAGGGAAGTCCAGTGGAGGAAAAACTCTTTCACATTAGTATCCAGTACTGTTCCATCAGTATCACTTGACTTTCAAAGGTAGTTGACTGTTTAAGTGGGTCATGGGAGGGTGTCATTCTGTGTCCTCATGTTATACTGATTTCATTCTTTATTTGACCGTAGTGATTTGTACGACTGTCTCAAGCTTTATTGTTCATGGCTTTTGAAAAAGTAATAATTTTTTTAAAAAAAAGACTTTCAAAGGTCATCAGTTCTCAGGGCTCTTAAAAATTTATGCTAGTGCACAGGAGCTTGAATTTGCTTCTGATAATAGCATTGTGGTGAATGCATGAAGGGATAGGGTTCCCCCAGGCAGCCTGCACTGACTGAGAAGATAAAAAATAGTCCATACTTTTCTATGAAATTGTTTATACTTATATAACATCTTCTAGGTATTAAAGAAAAGCCATCCTTCAAAAAGACAAAACAGCAGTATTATTCATAACGTTAGAGGCTCTGCTTTCAGAGCAAATTTCAGTAAGTGCATAAGAAGATCCATGCTGGATCAGACCAAAGGCCTGGACTGTTAAGTCCAGCATTTTGTTCACACAGTGGCCAACCAGTTGCCTCTACAAAGTCCACAAGTAAGGTGACTGCAACAGCATCCTCCCACCCTTACTCCCCAGCAACTGATATAAAAAGGAGTAGATATCCATCATGACTAGTAACCAATGATAACCCCATCCTCCATGAATTTGTCCACTTCCCTTTTAAAGCCTTCCAAGTTGGCAGCCATCACCACATACTGTGGCAGTGAGTTCCACAATTTAACTATATGCTGTATGAAGAAATACTTCCTTTTGTATGCCCTGAATCTCCTACCCTTTAGCTTCAGTGGATGACCCTGGGTACTAGTATTATGAGAGAGGAAAAAAGCTTTCCCCTGTCCACTCTCTCCACATCATGCATAATTTTATAGACATCTATCATGCCTCCCTTTTCTTCTAAGCTAAACAGCCTTAAGCATTTTAACTAGCCCTCATAGGCAGCTGGTCTAGCCACCTGATGATTTTGGTTGTTCTTTTCTGCACCCTTTTTAAATGTGCATTATCCTTTTTCTGGTGTGTGGTGACCAGAACAGTACACAATATTCCAATGTGCTTTCACCATAGATTTGTATAAGGGCAGTATGATAGTGGTAGTTTTATTTTCTATTCTGTTCTAATTATGTCCAGTATGGAATTTGCCTTTTTCACAGCAGCCACACACTGGGTTGACATTTTTATCAAGCTATCCACTACCACCCCAAGTGTCTATGTGAAGTTGTGATTATTTGCCCAATTATGAACATCTGTCCCAATACAGATCCCTGAGGGGCCCTGCTGCTCACATTCCTCCACTGTGAGAACTGACCATTTATTCCTACTCTGCTTCTTGTTTTGTACCCAATTTCTAATTTGTAAGAGGGCTTGACCTCTTATCCCATTACTCTGAAGTTTGCTTAGGAGTTTTTGTTAAAAGTCTTTGTCAAAATCCTTTTGGAAATCCAAATAGACAATGTCTACTGACTCATTCTTGTCCACTTATTTATTGACACTGCCAAAGAACTCTAAAAGGTTAGTGAGACAGGACTTACCTTTGCAGAAGCCATTATGGTTTTTATTCAGCAGGGACTGCCTTCTATATGTTTGAGAATTTTATCTTTAATAATGATTTCTGTTGTCGTGACTCGCATCCATCCCTGGAGCAATGCTGCCTTCTGCCATCTTGGCAACCACCTTGGTGGGGAGCTTTCAGGCCTCAGAATGAGAGGGAAGGGGGTTCTGGATCATCCGTGTCCTCCTCGTCTCGGCCAGTCAACCCTTTCTGTGTAGCCCAGGTTGCTGACTCTTTCTTTTTCCTCGGTCTATTGTGAGGAGCTCCCTTTTATGTGTCTCTTTTTCCTGCCTCCTACTCTCCCTCACTTCCCATTGGCCTCCCCTCTGCTCCTCAGGCCAGGAGTGCCCCCATTGGCCAACTGTAGAAGAAGAAGAAGAAGAGATTGGATTTATACCCCGCCCTTCACTACAAACTCCTCTCACCAGGCTTCCTCCCCTTCCCAGCTGACCAAGCCCTTGCTGCCCTGAGATCCCATTGGGGCAGGGGTGGAGCCAGGGCATTCCCACATCTCCCTGGGGTGACAATGGGCCTCCCTTCTACAGGGTGTGTTGCCGCTGGCATCTCGAGAGTTGGCACAGCCCCTCTGAGTGCCTGTGTTTTTGCTGCCACCCTGGGCTCTTCTGGCCTCCATGGAGACTGCTGAGACAAAGACTAGACTTAAGCTATTGCAACATAAAATGAATTGCTTATTATCACAGGAAATGGCGAAAAAACTGCTATTTGCAAAGCAAAACCTTTTTGAGAATGCGAATAAACCAACGAGATGGCTCGCTTATAAGATCAGGAAACAAAAAGAAAAATCAATTATACAAGCCTTGAGCAGAGGCGACGGATCAGAAACAAACAGAATTCAAGAAATGAAAGTTCTAGTAGAAAACTTTTACAAAGAGCTATATTGTAAAGCGGAGATTAAAGCGGAACAGATAAAAGAATATCTAAATACTCACAAACCGAAGAAATTTACAGAAAAACAAAGGGAGGCACTTAATCAACCAATTACAATGATGGAAGTGGTAGAGGCCTTAAAAAGACAAAATAAAGGTAAAGCGCCAGGCCCAGATGGACTCCCAATAGAATTTTATCTTATATTCGAAGAACAACTACAATTGCATTTTAAAGATGTTTGTAATAATATATTGAGTAATGGAGAAACGCCAGAATCATGGAAAGAAGCAATAATTTCATGAATTCATAAACAAGAAACAGATAGAAAAGAAATTAAAAACTATAGACCAATTTCATTTTTAAATGTGGACTATAAAATTTTTGCTTCAATATTAGCAGAAAGACTTAATTTTTTTTATCAGAGATAATACACAAGGACCAAGCAGGCTTTTTGCCAAAAAGGCAAATTAAGAACAACTTAAGATGCATTCTGGATGTAATAGAGTATTATGAAGCACATCCGGAAAAACCTTTGGCGCTAATATTTTTGGACGGGGAAAAGGCCTTTGACAACGTTAATTGGAATTTCATGTTGGAAGCTTTGGAAGAGGCACAGGCTGGTGCTAACTTTGTGAAGATGATTCAGGCAATTTATACTAAACAAAAGGCGATGGTAACGATTAATGGGGAACAGACAAAATACATTGAAATCCAAAAAGGGACGAGACAGGGATGCCCTTTATCACCTTTGTTATTTATATTTGTATTGGAAATATTAAACGACTCAGTAAGAGAAAAGAAGGAGATTATGGGCCTGAAACTAAAAGGAGAAGAATATAAACTGTTGGCATTTGCAGATGACCTAGTGTTTATATTGGAGAACCCACTGGAATCAATTCTTACTTTGAAACAAGAACTTGGAGACTATGGACTTGTAGCTGGTTTGAGAATTAATATTAATAAAACTAAAATAATGACCAAAAATATGGAAGAGGAGAGGAAACTCAACTACAAGAAACATCAGGTTTCCAACTACAGAAGAAAATAAAATACCTAGGAATTGTAATGACAAACATATGCAGCTCATTACAAGAGAACAATTATAAAGAATTGTTGAGGAAAACAAAACAGGATCTAGAGAAATGGAAAGACTTACAGATATCTTTGATGGGCTGCATCGCAACAGTTAAAATGAATATACTTCCTAAATGGCTATTTTTA